>NC_056750.1:59838772-60138772 GCF_019279795.1 Protopterus annectens | reverse complement strand
TTTAAAAGGTAGTTTTCCTGTATTAATGTCAGTTAATAAGCTAACTTTCCATTTTATTACCCCATGGGTTTGATTCCCAGTTGGTACAACAAAATGTTAACATTGTGTAAGCCCTGACCTCACAGTATGTCACAATTCATCCTCTTTATCCTTCCACACTGCAATGATTAAAAGCCATGCTATTATGCATTTTATTGCTGAACATTGGAACCTGTGTGAATAGGTTGAGCTTCACACATGGTAAAGCTCAATGCCATGTTTCACACCTTTATTGCTCTTTGATGTAAGTAGTGCCAATGTGTCTGCCAAGGAATCCATATGCTTTCAGATGTGCCAATGCAGTTGGCCAGGATGTGCATCTTTGCTTACAGCCAGTTACATGTGAGATCTGAACCAAGCACCAGTTCAGACATATCTTGTCAGCTTGACTGTTACAGATTTGGTTGGTGAAGTACAAAATGGTGACAAATCTAAAGCACAAAAGTGTGATGTTGAGGAGTCCACGATATTTGTGGCACTCCTCATGAAGTGCTATAGCTGTAGGCTGCTGCTGGTGGATTACATCAGGTGTCAGTATAAGGTTAAGGCTTGAAATAGCTTAGCCAAGGCTGTCTCCAGTACAAATGGCATTCCACTCACTGGGGAACAATGTTGTCAACACTATAGCGACCTTAGGAAGCACAAGCATGACCTCCTAAGCAGGTGAAGGCTGAATTTTGGACTGCAAACACCCTTCAGTTGTGTAAGTATACTGACCTGTCTATGATATGGCATTAATTGTCTAGCCAGCTGGTGCAGTTACTCATTATGCTTTTATATAAATAGATTTCATTTCTTTTTGTGCTCTACAGCTGCAGAGGAAATAGCTGCAAACTGTGAGGCACACCAGGAGAGATTAACACACCTACGACAGGCACAGGGTAAGTATGACACAGATCCAAATTCAAGCCAGAAAATTATTTTCAGTCACTCAGTCACTAGCACTTTGAACAGTTATATCTCAACCTTCAGATCAAGCATACATGCCTTCCTCAATAACTATTTCTACTTGCATTAGGCAAAGAGAACACCAGCTTAGCTGTGTATAGGTTCAATACCCAGAAGCAGCAATTACTCTTTTTTTTATTACAGGATAGTATTTATAAAATATTAACAGCAATAATATGTTAGGAGCAATTCAAATATGGTAACTGCAAATTACATTTGATGGCATATATCGTATTCATTATAGGAAATAAAGGCTGCTCTGTCTTATATCCTAGCAGTGAAATTTCTCTATTTTATGAGAGATTCATGCATTAACATCATATATAGAGGTGGCAAAGGTGTCCAATACTAAATTATCATAATTGTTGATGTACTGTCCCCCTAATTGTATTGAATAAATAAATTAATGTGACATACTATAGGTCTAATTATCTTTCCTTTTCTCCTCCCACACTATGTCTGTCTTTTTCTGTTTGTATAATTTATTAACATTTTTTTTTTTTTGCTGCTGTGCCTTCTGTGTGGAGTCTGCCTGTCCTTCTTGCATTCACATAGTTACCTCTGGGTGCTCTGGTTTCCTTTCACATTCCAAAGACATGTGGTAAGTGGATTGGACATTGTAAATAGATGTGAATGTTTACCTTTTGTGAAGGTTGGGCACCAGGCTGGCAACTTGACACTGTAAAAAGTACAGTTGTTTACACTTACCATAAATGTAGATGTTCGAGTAAATTCACTGTTGCAGTCATTACATTAGGGTAATCCTGCTGGCAGGTTGCCCTCAGCCGGCCTGCATTCCAAAGTCTTGGGACCTGTGTTGACTGCTGTCACCCCTTCCCTGATGTCACGTCGTCAGGGGTATAAAATAAGCAGCTGACGCCATTTTCTTCAGTTTTTCTTGCCCCAGATGTCAGGTGCCCCCAAAAAGGGTAGCCAAATTTTATATATATATTCAGAAATACATCAATATAAATTTTACCTTCATCTATAAACAAATACACCACATAGGTAGTATAAATCAGAGAAGGAAAGATAAGATCCAAAAGAAAAAAGGGGGAAAGGCGGGTGGGTAACCTGGACTGCAACAGTGAATAAACTCGAACATCTACATTTATGGTAAGTGTACACAACTGTACTATGTTCTTCGTGTTTCACTGTTGCAGTCATTACATTTGGGTAGAGTCCCAAAGCTATGGTTGGGAGGCTGAAACTAGACAGAAGCAGGAGTGGCTATGAGGCCCTGTAGAACTGCAGTGGCAAAGCCTGCCCTTGATTTAGAGTAGAGTGGCAGATGATAATGCTCTGTAAAGGTGTGCACTGAACTCCAAGTAGCCACCTCAAAAATGTCTCTGGTTGGTACTCCTCTGAGAAAGGCTGCTGAGGTGGCTGCAGCTTTGGTGGAATGAGGCCTAATGCCCTTAGGCACTGGCTTGCCATGGTGTAAGTAGCAGAAATGAATGCAGTGGCCTAACCACTTAGAAATAGTCTGCTTTGAGATAGGCTTTCCTTGTGATCCTGCAGCATATACCACTAGTAATTGCTCTGTCTTCCTGAAAGCTTTGGCTCTGTCCAAGTAGAATCTAAGCTGTCTGTGTACGTCCAAAGAATGCAGAATTCTCTCCCCCTTGTTTTGTGGATTTGGGTAAAAGGTTGGCAGATGGATGGCTTGGTTAAGAGCCACACTGGACACTACTTTAGGCATAAATGTTGGATTTGTCCTCAGGGAGACCCTGTCTGGATGAAAAATGATGAAAGGTTCCACAGCCATGAGCGCCTGTAGCTCTGAAACTCATCTTGCAGAAGTAATTGCTAAGAGCAGAGCTGTTTTCCAAGATAAAAACTTCATATCAGCAGTAGCAGCTGGCTCAAAAGGAGGCAGGGTGAGCTTTTCCAAGACATAGTTGAGGTCCCGTGCAGGTATTGGTAGTCTCCTTGGGGGCCTTAAGTTTTTGACTCTTCTGAGGTACTGCCTTAATAAAGGGTGAGAAAAAAAGTGGTGGCTCTGTATTGTAGTGAGCCAAAATGGCAGAGGCATGAATTTTAATTGATGATTAAGATAGGCCTTTGTCCAGCATCTCAGTTAAGTATTGCAAAATCTGAGGAATATTTGGTAGCGCTGTATCAATTCCTTGTGCCTGGTTCCAGGCACAGAATCTCTTCCATTTTCCAGCATAAGACTTTCTAGTACTAGGCCTTCTGGCTTCCAGAATGACATCCATCACAGCTTTACTGAGAGGTGTTTTTTGTATGACTACATTATCCGCCAAGTGTAATGTCCTGAGTTGGTTGTGCATGATCTGATTGTTTTGCTGGGACAAAAGTCGAGGACTGGGACAGTAGTCGAGGTATTTGAGGTAAGGTCCAAGCTGGGTATAGAGATAAGTTTCTTAGTATTGGATACCAGTACTGGTGTGGCCAGTCTGGGGCAATCAGTATCATCTTTGGCTTGTCCTGTCTGACCTTTAGTAGCACCTTGGAGAGGAGAGGCAGTGGAGGAAAGGCATATACTGATAGTTTTTTCCAGCTGAAAAATAGGGCATTCACTTTCCATGCTTGTCTGTGATAAGTACTTGTGCAGAATCTTTTTAGTTGGTAATTGAGAGGGGAGGCAAATAGATATATGTCCGGGCATCCCATTTCCTTGTTATCATGCTGAAGACTTGTGGATCCAGCTTCCACTCGTGGGGATCCATGAGGTTTCTGCTTAGTTCATCTGCCAGAGTATTTTCCTTTTTTGGCAGGAATTGTGCCTGCAGATGTACTTGGTAAGTCAAAGCTGTGTCCCACAAGGTCATGGCTAGTCTGCAAAGGGGGCAAGAATGTGTGCCCCCATGCTTGTTTATATACCACATGACCGTGGTGTTATCTGTCTTTATCAGTAGTTGTCCCGGATGAAGTATGTCCTTGAAGACTGTCAGGGCATTTTGAACAGCTAACATCTCTTTTTGATTGATATGTAGATGCATTTGGTTTGAGGACCATGTGCCCTGAATGCATCTTCCTGCCATGTGGGCTCCCCTGGCATAGTCTGATGCATCTGTTGTTAGTGTCTGCCTGGCTGGAGGTAATGTGAATGGCTGTCCCTTGTTCTGGTGACAAGCTTTTGCCCACCATCAAAACTCCTGTTGCAGGCAGGGAATGAGAGCAATGACTGTTTCCAGGCTGTGGCAATGTTGAGTCCAAACACTTTTTAGGTACCATTGAAGTTTCCTCATATGCAGTCTTGCATATGGAATTAGTAGGATGCAAGATGCCAAAGCCTGCAGAATTTTTCTTGCAGATAACTGGGCCTTTGCTGCCAACATTTTGAAATAGGTAGTCAGTTGCCTTTTATTTATCTGGTGTGAGATAAGCCATCTGGGCAGTTGTATTCAAGCTTGCACCCAGGAATGTTATCTCTTGTGAGGGTACTAGTTTTGATTTCTTTTTGTTGACTGTGTACCCGAGGCATGTTAGAAGTCTTTTCACAAATGCCAGATGTTGAAGAAGAATGTCCTTGTTCTCTGCTTGAATGAGACAGTCGTCCAAGTAAGGATATATTTGTATTCCTGTTTGTCTGCAGAATGCAATTCCTGGTGCCAGGCACTTTGTAAAGACCCTGGGTGCAGTAGATAAGCCAAAGGGCAGTACAGAGAATTGGTAATGCATTGAACCAGCCTTGAATCTTAGGTATCTTCTGCATGATTGTCTGATTGGAACATGCAGGTATGCCTCTTTTAGGTCTAAAGTCACAAGCCAAGCATTCTTGCCCAGCATGGGCAGAAGCTGCTGCAAAGTCAACATTTTGAATTTTGGAATATCCAGAAAAGTGTTCAGAATAGATAGGTCCAGTATTGGCCTGCAGGCCTTGTCCTTTCTGGGTACCAAGAACAGTCTTGAGTAAAATCCTTGCCCCTGCTCTTGCTCTGGTACTTGTTGAATGGCCCCCATGTCCATGAGGGATGAGACTTGTTTTTGTGCCTCTGCCCATTGATTTTTTGGCAGATCTGGCCAGCCATTTGCCCTTGGCAGAGTATGGAAATGGAAATGGAACTTGTAGCCTTGTGACACTATGTTTAGAACCTACTTGTCCTGGGTTATGATGTGCCAATTTTGAACAAAAAGTGCTAATTTTCCCCCTAAGGGTGCTGCCAGAAGATAAGTGCTTGGTGCAGGCAGGGGGAAGTCATTGGGACTGTTTTCTGTATGTTTGTGATCTATCTTCTCCAGCTTTGGAGGTAGAAGCACCCCATTGCTTGGGCCTATAAGAACCTTGCGCCTGGGGTCTGCCCCTAAGGCATCTGGATCTGCCCCTTTGATGTCTGTCTGACACAGGAAAGGACTAATTTTTTGTAGGCCAGTGTCTACTAAACTTAGATGGCTGTACTTGTAAAAAATCTTTGACAGTTTGCGTAGATTTAGCTTTGTCCTCCATTTTCTTTAACACCTCTTCTGCCTTAACACCAAACAAAGTATCATGTTGTAAAGGTGCATCAAGTAACTTAACTTTAACATGAACAGGCAGATTTTGTTCCTTTAACCAAGCATGCCTCCTAATTACAGAACCTGTAACTGCGGCCCTGCAGGAGGCCTCCAAAGAATCAAAACCACATTGCAAAGTATGTTTTCCAACTTGTTCTACTGCATACAATAAATCCTGCATTTCCTTGTTTTCTGCACATTCAGAATTTAACAACATTTTCTGTTTAAGCAATCCCATGACATGTTGCTGATACTTAAGCATATGAAATTGACAGTTTAAGGCCCTTATAGCCAAAGTTGCAGATGTGTAAACCTTTTTTCCCCATCTATCCAGTGCCCTTGAATCTCTGTCAGAGGGGGTTGGGTTTTTTGCAGTGGAAGCCTTAACTCCCTTTGGACCCTGTGAAATAGTTTCTGGGTCAGCAGCAGGGTTTTTAAAAAGAAATTTGTGTGTCAGGAACCCTGTAATATCTGTCAGGCTTAACAGGAGCTGGGGGTAAGGAGTCAGGGGTCAGACTAGACTCCGAAAACACATGATCTACAATGTCTAACACAGGTGGAATGGTTAGAGGCCTGTGCTGAGGTAGTAAAAGAAAAACCCTGAGCCTCTTTTTAGATTCTGAAAAATCTTGGCTCTCCCAGTGGAAATGCTCCCTCATGGTATGCAATGTTTCCCCAAAGGAATAGCCCTCAGGAGGGGATGCTGAAGGTATAGATTCTTCAGCATCAGAATCCTCATAGGGGGGAAGAGAATATTCCTGATCAGAAGAGGAATCAGAAGAAATAGGAACCTGATCTGAATATTCATAGTCAGTGTCTTGCCTAGGCCTCTTATCAGGAGGGGGGTGGGAACGCCTGATCAAGGTAATCAAGTCTTCGGCCATTTTGAGCATCTGTTTTTGGGCATAGATGCCTGTCCACATGACTCTTGAGTTTGTTTCCTTGCTTTAGAAGGTGCTTTAGTCTTTGTCTTTGAAGCTGAAGTCATTTTAATGTGAAGATGTTTAGGTCTGAATACACCCTCAGAAGCTGATACCTGCTCAGCGGCTCCAGACCCATCTGAGGGATTAGCGTCCAAGGCTCCAATACCTTGAGTATCCAGCGGCATGGCCGACTCCAAGTGGGAGTTGGTAGCGGCCTGCGACTCCAAAGTAGTGGGCGTCAGGGGCTGCGAAAGCGCCTCACTGAAAACCGGTGAACCAGTGACTGGCTTAAGAGAAGCTTCATCATCGGTTTTGGGCCTCGATTGTTTTTCTCTATCCTTTTCTTTGCGTTTTTTGTAAACTCCAGTAGTCGGATGGCTTTCCGATGACATTTCAGGATAATTAAACCGGCGTCCAAAAAAGTTTAAAGCAAAATCATACCTACGCTTAATAGTGCGTTGGTTAAATCTAGCACAAAACCGACAACCAGTAATGTTGTGATCAGGGCCTAGGCAAGGAATACAGTAAGAATGAAAATCCTTATGAGGTATTTGCTTTCCACAAGAAATACAATTATTAATATTTTCTGACATCGGTCTGCAGCAAGAAAAAAGTTTCCCCAATGGGGTACTTAGCTTTATTGAAGACTTTGGATCTGAAACTCAAACATGAAAATCTCAGGAGTCAGCCGACTGGCACTTGCGAACTGCTTCTGCTTTGGGCACCGTGCGGCAAGAAAGACTGTAGAAAATGGTGTTGGCTGCTTCTTTTATACCCCTGACGACCTGATGTCAGGGAAGGGGCAACAGCAGCCAATGCAGGACCCAAGACATTGGAATTCAGGTCGGCTAAGGGCAACCTGCCAGCAGGATTACCCTAATGTAATGACTGCAACAGTGAAACACGAAAAACATCTAAACTGCCACTCTTCTGGAGCACTGATCCACTGTGGTGACCCCTAATGGGAGCAGCTGAAAGTAGAAGAAGATTAACATTCTTTGTTTTTCATACCTTGTTGCTGAAAACTAAATTACCTACAGGACAAAGAGGCAGACTGGCCACTGAGGCTCAGCCCACCATACCACCACAGATGGCAGCACAGATACCAACACTTTAGGCTCACAACCTGTCTGTGTTACCTCCACAAACCCAGCCCTACCTATTCCACCTATGTCGGGTAGCCCTTCCTGAGTTGCTGGAAGAGTGGTACCCTCTGGTATCAGTAACATTAAGGTGGTGATTTTGTCACCCAGCAGGAGCTGACAGGGTTGGTGTAGGATATTATGGAGAGGGGACCTCATTGCAAGTATTGGCAGGGTTGAGAAGGTCCTGCATTGGATTGCTAAAATGATGCCATGTCTGGCACTGACTCAGGCAGCTGATACAGGAGGCAGTGATGACAGTTCTGAGCGTGAAGACTAGATTCTCACTTTTTTCAAGCTGGAAGTAGGTGCACCTCTGATGTCCCCTACCTATCCATAATGATAGTGTCTCCTAACCTTTTGTGTCCATCACCATTCCTGTCAATCTTATATTTCCTGTATGTCTGCACATGCTGCCTAACCTACCCTATCTACCTGACACTATCATTTCTAAACACCTCCCACAATATTCTTCTCTATCCCAAAAAAGTCACCTGTCCCACCAAAAAAATTACACCTTATACATAGCTCCCCAGTTCATCTTTGTGTCATATTGACACACTTGATTTGGTCCAATTGACCATAAAACATTATTCTGTTATTACTTGTTACTGGGGTGGTAATGACATTGTGTGTGCAGTAGTGCAGTTATATTGTGAAGAAGTGGACAGCTATGGTGCTCTCCCACCACCATCCTGCAAATTCCTGTATTTTTTCCCCTGTGTCCTACCCTCTGCTTGCAAACCCCATTCACATGCAACAGACATGGATAGAAATGGCTCATGGAAAAGCCATCAATTCATGTACTTGCTATTTGTGCAGAGGCTGCTATAGGACAACAATGCTGAATGATGTTTCATTTGTTATTGCAAAAGCTGATAATTTTAAGTTAATCCACAGTGGTCTGGTTACTTTCATGCCAATGTGCTTAAATCTGCTGGGGTCCAGGAATATAGAGTAAAAGCAGACTAAAAGCAGTACTAGAGTTGCAACCTATCCTTCTTCTTTTTTTTTTCTGGACCATCTGGAAAACAAGTTGATTGCCCAGTAGTCTGGAAAAACACTGTGCAAACTCCTTTATTCTGTTTCAACAAAAAGAAACAGACTATCAAAACTTTTACAAAAAGTATAATAAATCTGCAGAAAAAAGGATCACATTTGGAAAAAGAGGGCATTCTCCCTCATGTGACATAAAGATGACTTCACAAAATGGCCTGAAAGTAGGTGGGACCTGGTCATGGTTATGGGAGGTGTGACGGGTGTGGCCTAAGTCTGGTTTTAGCCACAATGAATGGTGGCAACCCTAGGCAGTACTGTGAAACAATTAATGTAACAGATCTTAGGTTGATGAATGTAATAAACTAAGAGTTCCTATGTGGCATCTTGAGATGATTAACCTGTTTATAGACTGATGTTTTGCATAGTGTAATGGGTTAGATTACAGCTGCGGATCAATTTAATATTTCCTGTCATTTCATATTCTTATAACTGAAAATGTTTATATTTCTCTCCATATACATTTCCTTAACATACCATTTGAATACTGCAGCAGGACATTATTTTCAAAAACATTGCAGCCCCAACAGGAAGACTTATCAAGCCAACATTATCCTGCTTATGACTTTATGTTTGCTGCATTCTCCTACCCTTTATTTCTCCCTATAGCATTTTATTGTACACAGCAGGACAGATTAGTGATGATTTAATATTTTATTGTAACACACCATACAGATGTTCATACATTTCCCGCAAAACATATCATTGTTATTCCTCTCTGCATCTGTCTCTCTCTCTCTCTCTGTTCACCCCTTCTGCTTCAATAAGTTGTCACTGTGTTTCAGCTGTGTTCATACCTCTTAGTCTCTTAGCTCAAGAAATCTGGAGAGGTCTGACATAACTGGGGGAGCAAAAGGCTCAAAACTAGGGATAGGTTTTAAATATTGCTCTTATATACTTAGAAGGTTAATAGAATAACAGGATTTGTCTTCACATGCATTTTTCTGTAAAATATGAAGTCTGAAACTTAAATGTATGTCATTATTTAATGACTTCAGTCCTCAGATCATCCCAGTGATTTGCCAGAAAACCACAGATTTTATGAGAAACAGACCAAAATATGAGGAAAAATCTGGTTGTTCTGTGAAAATATGGACAGTTGAGAGGTATGGTGTAGTTTTTAAATGTTTTGAAGTTGTAATTCCTTTGTGGTGTGATGAGATAATGCTCACATGTATAGACAGATTTTTGACTACTTTCAAGGGTTCATAATCCTGCCATTAGCTAAATGTTACTGACTGTTTTTGGTACACTATTTTATGTGTACCTGTTGGCTACACATTGTTTTGAGCTGCCGTTATCCTTTTTCTGTCATAAGCTCTTTTTCCCTGCCTCCATCTCACCATGTTGATGTATCTTCTTCTTCCACCTTTACATTTGTCTAATACCTGGCTCTAGAGACCAAGTGCAACTCATGCCAAATGAAAGTACACAGCTTATGGCAGTATCTTGTGATTTTATTTGCCTTTGGCCTCACAACTCTGTTGTGCTTCATGTTGCAGTGCTTAAATACATTTACTCAATTTAATGTAATTTTCAACAAGCTGAAGAGTTGGCTATACAGATAACAGTGGTTAGTAGGGTGATGAAGTGGTTAATAGGGTGATGAAGATGAGTACATACGTTCTCAGTTTCTAAAACCTGCTGCCACATGTGAACTATTAGAAGACTTAAAACTAGGATTAAAACTAGGATTTATCAGCGTTTGTATGCAATTTCTAAACAGAACATCAATAACACACTATTCAAGCATTCTTTACAATATCCGGGTTTTACAAAATTTAGATTTGGTATTTTAGAATTGGTGCCTTTGAATTCAAGAGGAGGGTGGTGGGAACTTTTTCTTGAACTTACGGAATTTTATTGGATAATTAAGTTAAAATCCCACTTAGCACCAAGTATTAATGATTTGGTTTATATTTTGCCTGTTTTAAAGAAGAGGACTTTGAATTTCTAAATTATTTAACCGCATTTTTAGCTGCATTATTTAGCTGGGATTTTTATCTTGTATAACTTGCTACATAATATGTTTTTATATAATATGTGCTTATATATATTTTTTTGTATATATAAGTTGGTATTTGATATTGTACAAAAGAATATTTTTCTGTGTGCAAAGGTAAATGGGGTACTTTGACCTATTAGAAAATATAAAGGTAACAAGATTCATTTTAATTGCCATCTTAAATTGCTTTACTTAACAGCTGATTAAGTAATTTTTTAAGTATTTAACCAAGTGATTCTGAGTATGACATTATTCTGAAGAAGTCCCAAGTTTGTGGTAGGGACAAAAGCCCTTAACCTGTATTTATTAAAGTTCTGTTTATCCTTTCATTTGCTTGGACGCCTGTTTTTTTATACAGAATATGTGCTTTTCTAGGAGTATGGAGCTTATGGTGTGAAACTACCAAAGAGCCAGTTTTGTTCATTTAGTTTATTGGTGGCTCTTTTCCAGCATTGTTTTGTTATTTAACTATTAGAAGTATGACCTATCAGAAGTATGACTTCCTATGTGGTATGCTTAGATAACACTCAGGTATAAATGTCTTTCTTGTAATACTGTAAAGGTTTGAATCCAGATGGATGAAAACATATTTTTAGAATGTTTTGTATGAGTCCCGTGGTGGTAAATGTTGGCTACACCTTTTTTAACACACCGTTGTTCTGCTGCTATATTAATGTGCTGCTCCCCATTGTGCAGCCTGTCTAGTACAGATCTTGTATGAATAATTATACTGATAAATCGGAAAGTAACACAACACAAATATGTGCATAAATGACACATGCAGTAATGTGTTAGCATGTTTGTATTGTGTATTCCTGTCACCAACCGTCCATCTTTTCTCACCATCTCTGTGTCATCAAGTAAACATCTGTGATTCAAAACTGCTTCCATAATCCATGTTTCCAACAGCAATAACATCCTTGGTCCTTCATGTGTTTAAAATACACCTGTAGTGTACATATTAGGAGTTAGAAAATGCAACTGTCATGATGAATGTGTGAATCATGACACCTGACACATGAATGTGTGAATCATGACACCTGGCACATGATCAATGTGTGAATCATGACACCTGACACATGACTGCAACAAATGTCATTTATGTAGACCATCTGATTCTCACATGGTTCTATGTGTATGCTGCTTCTGGGCATGAATGTTGTCACAGAGCACCCCTGACAGCTGCTAATTCCCATTCTAAGTTCAACACTTCAAGGTATGATTACGTATGTGCTAATACTTTGTCATCAGCAGCATAATTCAACTTGGCAGGGCCGTGCCTCTGGCAGACAGTAAAATTAAAAAAAGAAACTCAAATAATTACTGGTTTAGGTTTGTCGACATTTGTACATCTATATTAATTTTGTCAGCAGGTTATCTTGATTTCAGACTGATGTTGACTTAATTCAGTTGGTTAATATATGTCCTCTCCAACGGCACCACTCCCAACTGCATTGCCATTTTGGTTAACCTAATCACTCATAATCCATTACTGTTATTCTGCAGTTCTATGTAGCAGTTGTTTGTTTGTCTTGTCAGTGCACATTGTGTAACTATGAGGCACGTATGCAATCATCCTCTAATGAAATGGCTAGAAGGTTTGATTGATAATCCATTGGTTTACACCTGCGAAATTCTTTGGCATCCCATACTGTGAAACAGGAACATGTCCCTTACAGTAAAGCAATGTACATAAAGGACAGTTATCTAAATCTTACTGCTGAAGTATGCAATTACATGGGACAGTCACAGAGCTGTTACATTGCCTTGTGCACACATATGCATTTGTTCCAAAACCTGTAATGCACAGTACTATCTGTTACAAACAGTGGATTTTCATCAAGTTGTGTGTGTGCATGTGTGGTTGTAAAATGCCTTTTGCTGTATCCACTTCCCATTAGGAGAATACATTTAACTTTGCACACAGCTCCCTTATCCAACTTTTAACAGAAACATCCTCTCTGCAACACACTAATTAGGTCATCCTGACAAACACGCACTCTGCCATTTTAAGAGTCAGACTTCTCCCATGGCTATGGGGACTAATTCTGTGCTTTCTAGGTTTTGTAACTAGCTACGTAGGAGGTTTGATGCTCAATGTGGTAACTTGTGTTTGTGTGCATGTAACTGTTTCTGTTGTCTCCAATTCCTCTGAGGGGAATTCATTTCACTTTATGCACAGCTCACTTATCCTACTTTTTACAGAAACATCCTTTCTGAAACACACTGATGAGGTCATACTGACAAACGTTCAGTCTCACCCTTAAAAGCCAGACTTCTCCAGGGTGCTTGTAACTAAAACTATTCTCATTAGATTGTGCTGATAGTTAGGGAGTTCAATGCTCAATGTGGAGAATCTGTGTGTGTGTGTGTGTGTGTGTGTGTGTGTGTGTGTGTGTGTGTGTGTGTGTGTGTGTGTGTGTGTGTGTGTGTGTGTGTGTGTGTGTATGTGTGTGTGTGTGTGTGTGTGTGTGTGTGTGTGTGTGTGTGTGTGTGTGTGTGTGTGTGTGTGTGTGTGTGTGTGTGTGTGTGTGTGTGTGTGTGTGTGTGTGTGTGTGTGTGTGTGTGTGTGTGTGTGTGTGTGTGTGTGTGTGTGTGTGTGTGTGTGTGTGTGTGTGTGTGTGTGTGTGTGTGTGTGTGTGTGTGTGTGTGTGTGTGTGTGTGTGTGTGTGTGTGTGTGTGTGTGTGTGTGTGTGTGTGTGTGTGTGTGTGTGTGTGTGTGTGTGTGTGTGTGTGTGTGTGTGTGTGTGTGTGTGTGTGTGTCTGTGGAGGTATAGTGTCAAGTGAGCAAGTCCTTCAATACAGTTGTGCTCCATCAACTTCTACTCTGCAGAAACATTTTAAACTACTAGATGACTCCACCATCACCTTTTTTTCCCTTTTGCAATCACATTTTATGTGCAACACACTAATGAGGTAATTGTTTCTAAAGTGTACTCTCACAATTTAAATGTCAGATTTCTCATGTGGCACTTGCATTTCTTATATTATTCTAGAGAATGGGTAAATAGATAGGCAGCAATTTCAAACACAACAGTGATTAGCTTCTACAACTGTGTGTGACTGCAAATGAATTCAGAATTAGTGTACAAGCATTTGCAGTGGTAATATTTACAAGCTGAGATGGCTGTAAAAGTCATTTTACCAGGCCCATCTCCTTGGCAATACACTGCTGATGTCATCCCTTCACAGATGCTGTATGCTATACTTGTACACAGGATTTTCATGTGCTGCTGACTGGTGTATAGATTATGAAACTAGATGAGGAGGTGGTTTGAGTCTATCCTTGTCTAAATAGATTGACTGTGATTGCTGTCATATACCAATGGCTACCTCACAACCACCTTTATGTACAGTTCAACTTATGAGATAGATTTACAGTGGCACAGTGTTACCTAGGCAACTCCCAGCATCCCCTGGGAAAATAACTTTTTGGCAACACAGTGATTACATAATGCTACCTTAACTGCAGTATCTCACATTTGGAGTGTGAATTCTCCTGCGTTGCGTGACTCTGATAGTGTGCTTTGTACATTGTGTAACTACATATGTAGGATGTTTGAGCCCGGTGTGAGTGTATCTTTCACCCCCATACTGTTTATACTATGAGTAATGATGGCACGTGATTACATGTTCTAACATAATATATGTAGTAAGCATTCTCCTCTGGCACAAGGGAATATATTCTGCAAGTTGTTGACTTAGCACAACAATAACAGGCACATGTATGACTTGCAGCAATAATGTGATGTAATGCCTTCACATACCATCATGTGTCAAAATAGTGACACTTCTACCATGGTGTATTCATTCTCTAAATTATCATGTATTTTCTGTACCAAATACTCAGACTGTACTTCTTCTTTTGGGGGTGAGGGAGGGGAGAAGTTTGCACTGAACCTGTCTGCCAGTATGTTGGCAATATCTGTGGGTTCAGTGTATTTTTTGTCGTTATGAATTAACTCTGAGCATATCTGAGGGTTTCCGCCCAGGTTTTTAACATAGCTGAAGAAGGCCTTATGGTTATCTTTAGTGTCCTTAGTGATTTTTCTCTCGAAGTTGGCCTTGGATATTTTTATGAGTGAATGTAGTTTTTTTATAGTGCTGGTCAGAGATGCCTTCCCTTTATGGGATTTTGCTCTGTCTTGCAGTAGCTTCCTTCTTTTGTTATACAGCTTCTTTATGGCTGGGGTCCACCAGACAGGACACCTGCCCTTGGTGGAGAGGGTCTTGGTTTTATTTGGGATTGCATGATCCATGCATTCTTGGAGATGTCCGTAGAAAGCATTTGTGAAGGATTCAGCATTGTGGGATGTGGTTTCCTCTGGCCTAGGGGGCTTAAAGGATACCGTCTCAGTCTTGAGAAGTGTAAAGTCGGCTTTTGAGAAGTTTCTTACTGTAGTCTTTTGTGCTGGAGGTGGAGGTTGGATATGAATATCCAGGGTGATTAGTTTGTGGTCAGATCTCACTAGTGAGGGGTATACTTCCGGTGTGGAGCATTTTGTCCCCATGTTTGTGATGATCAGGTCTAGTATATTTTCTCCCCTTGTGGGAGAGGTGACTAGCTGTTCCATTGCATTTGAGTTAATGAATTCCAGGAACCTTTGGGCTAGGGTGTTAGGGCTAGAATAATGCACCCTGTCTATGTTAGGGTAGTTGAAGTCTCCCAATATGATGGTACTTGGTGAGACATTCATATCCTCCAATGTCTTCAGGAAGGCCAAATGGGGTTCCTGAGCTTGGGAGGGTGGTCTGTAACATGCTATCAGTTGTATAGCAGTTTTGCCTATGGTTAGTAGCACCTGGATGGTCTCCGATGCTTCATGTGTTGCCACTAACCTGGAGGTGTGGGTGTCCTTGATGAATATGGATACTCCCCCTCCCTTTGTGGTTCGGCCCGAGTTCTGGGGCCAAAATGCATGATACGAGGTGGGGTGCTCTCAGGAGCCTTGAACCAGGTCTCAGTCACTGCACAGACATCGATGCTCTCCATACTGAGGAGTGCTTCGAGAGCCTGCATCTTGAGATTTAGACTTCTGGCGTTGAGCAGCATTACCCTTAGTTTCTTTCCATTTTTGTTTTCTAAGGAGGTGAGTTTGCCTTTTGAGCCTTGCCTAAAAAAGGAACTATGGGGGTGGTAAAGCAGTGTGGCTTGTCCAGCATGTCATCCCAAGCAGACAGACATTGGATCCCTCTAGAATGACACCAGTAATTGAGCCAATTATTAAAGCTGATCATCTTATCCTTGTATTGTGGCATCATTCTTGGTGAAGGCAAGATGCTGCTCAGGGTCAGGGTCATACCAGCCTGGGCTACATAATCAGAGAGCTCCTCTATGTCTCTTTTCATGTAGTCCAGGGAGGTACGTCTCAGGTCATCCATGCTGGCATGGACAATGACGGTGTCATATTTGTACTTGCTTTGGAGTGACCTGAGTGCATGGTGTTATGTGGCGGATCCTAGCTCCTGACAGGCAGCTCACCATTACCCTCTCCTTGTTCAGCCTGGTAAGCAGAACGTCAG
Organism: Protopterus annectens; assembly: GCF_019279795.1. Taxonomy (NCBI): domain Eukaryota; kingdom Metazoa; phylum Chordata; order Ceratodontiformes; family Protopteridae; genus Protopterus; species Protopterus annectens. The sequence goes on along the minus strand of NC_056750.1, from coordinate 60,122,675 downwards.
TGTGTCTGACTATAGAGTCACCAATTACTAGTGTATTAGCCATGGTGTTTGGCCTTAAGGGCTGTGATTGTTTGACACACTGCTTTATTGAAGTATGTGTTTCATGTGTTATGTTTTGAGGTGGTGGATTTTTGGGTGTCTGCTTTGGGAGCCTCTGTTGTTTTGGTAAGTTTTTTATTAGAGCCTCCGAGTATGTCTTTATGTTATTATGTGTTTGGTTTGCAATTGTGGAAGGTCTATGTGGGACTGGGTTTGCTGTGTGTGTGGTTACCTTCTCCTCCTGTCTGGTCATGCCAGTTCTGAGTTGAGAGAGTTCAGCCTCCAGTTTGGCTATATAGTTGCATCTCTCACATGTATTTGTGTTTGTTGGGAGGAGGAGAGGGTTGTACATGAGACAATTGTAGCATTGTCTCAAGATTCCCAGATTAACCAGCTGAACCGGACAGGATGCCATTGATCCATGATTTGACATGCTAGAATAGTATAAGGGAGTGCTGTGCCTTTAAGGGAAGTGTATATTCACAGGAGTGGTAGGTGGATGTAGTGCTTACTTTAGTTTGAGAGTGCTTACTTAGAAGAGGGGTTTTGAGAACAAGTGCTAGGTTTATAATATAGCAAGTAGACTGATAATTCTAAGAGTAGAGTTTACTTAGGGAAAATTTGAAGAGCAGACTTGGCGAAGCCAGAAAAAGTTTAACCTTGTTTAACCGGTGCTGTGCTATGCACACAATCGCGCAAAGCCGTGCAAATGTGGATTTTAAACAGGGAACTTCAAAAGAACTTCAATGGCAAACACTACAAACAAAAAACTGGTATAGTAATAGGAGCTGCCATGGCTCCCAGCATAGCTAACATAGCCCTGGGCAAATGGGAGGAGTACTTTGTGTTAAACAACACAGACTACATGCAGCATATCGCATGCTATTTATGTTTTATTGACAATGTCTTTATTGTGTGGGAAGGTGACACCTTGCAGCTTGGAGATTTTATCACTTACCTCAATCAAACAACCCCCTTCCTGAAGTTTATCTCTTCCCATAGCTGTACTTCAACCACTTTCTTAGATATGCAGATTTCCAAGGACACCAACAATAACAGAATCACCACTGATCTATTCAGAAAACCAATGAGGGTTAACTTATTACTCCACAGTAAAAGTCTACATCCTACAAAAGCCAAGTATAATGTAGTGAAATCTCAAGGCTATAGATTAGGTCGAATTACCACAGAGATGGAACCATTTTTGAGAAACCTGAACAACTTAAAGAATGATTTTCTAGTGAGAGGCTATGAAAGTCAGATGTTAAAAAACATCCTGGAACCCATTATAGAACTGAAAAGGACTGAAGCACCTTCACTCAACCTCCCCAGTAGAAAAATGTTAAGTAATCCCACAGAGAATAACAAATGCAAAAATAGCTGCATCTTGACATACACTTTGGATTATCACAGTATCAAAAATATTATTGAAGAAAACTGGGACATTGTCACAGGAAACCCTTTTCTGATTAACATCTTAGGTAAAGCCCCATCATTTGTTGATAGGAAGGCCAGGAATATTAGAAGTTTTGTTGAATTTAAACCTAGACCATGTGAGAAAAGGACTAAAAGATGTGAAACTAATTGTACATTTTGTATATTTATACAGCAAGGTGACAGTTTTTATTGCCCTTATTTAAAGAAGATCATTAAAACCAGTGCAGGGGGTGACTGTAACACCAAAAAAATTAATTTACAGGGCACAGTGCAATGAATGTGATGCATTCTATGTGGGCAAGACTGTAAATAAACTCAAGCGAAGGATTTCATGTCATCTGTCAGAAATCCGCTCTGGATGTAAAAAGAATGCACAAGCCAAACACCTTTCTCTTTATAAAAGACACACAGGTTTTAAGTTCCAGATCATGGATCACATAGACATGGGTGATCTTGAAGGCGACATCCCGAATATTCTGGAGAAACATGAACTCATGTGGCAATTAAAGCTGAACTCTTTTAGAAAGCCTGGACTAAACTACTACTGTTCAATTAAAAGTGCACTGGAAGTTACAAAATTGCCACATTGTTTACATGACTAATTGTATCTTATTTTATTTTTTTTTCTACAAATTGGTTTTAAATACCATTTTAAATCATTTCAAATTTAAGTGTATATTTTGTTTCCATCATCATACATATATATTTTTTTACTTTTTTCTGGTTCTCTTTTTTCCACTTTATTCAAAATGATGGTAATAACAATACTAACTAATTTTACAATGATATAGGTTTTTAGGGTTCTTGTACACAGACCTGAAGAAGTCTAGAAGGATGAAAGCGATCTTTGTTAACAATAGGTTATGAAAATAGAAACTGATTTTTACATGCAAAATGTATATGTATATATTTATATATAATTTTTGATCGCAAAATGAACTAAGGCTGATATACTTCCAATCATGTAGTGTATTGCCTCGTATAAAATAACAGACTTAATAATCTACTTAATAATTTGGTTAAATAAGATGTACATTAAAGTACATTAGGGCTATATATTATTATGACAGCTACTAGGTAGGGCAGGAACAGCTCGAATGTCACACTGATGGGGGAAGGGATGTGAATTTAACATGTGTACCAATAACACTTTGTTTTACAGCACAATAAACCAATCTCATGCCTGATAAAAAGGATATATATATTTAGAAAGCTTGTGAGGAAATTATTACTCTATTTTTGTTTTACTTGGATCGCTTTCTGTGTACTTAATAAAGGATTTTCGACTGGAAACAGACTGCCTGCCTTGCTTGGTTTAGTTTCGAATACTTAGTAATGCTGTAGAATTATATATTTTCTATTATTACTTTTTGACTTGATGAGTTTACGTTCGCTACTTCTACTACTATTGTCTGATCTGATTAATATACAGTGATTAACTAGAAATATATGGACTGAAAATCTTCCACACAAATGTTAGAACCAATACATGGAAACGATAATTCTAATGTGTGCTATTACATGGTGCAGTGCAATAAAGGAGAGAATGCAAACTTCAGAACCAATACATGGAAACGATAATTCTAATGTGTGCTATTACATGATGCAGTGCAATAAAGGAGCAAATGCAAACTTCAGAACCAATACATGGAAACGATAATTCTAATGTGTGCTATTACATGATGCAGTGCAATAAAGGAGAGAATGCAAACTTCAGAACCAATACATGGAAACGATAATTCTAATGTGTGCTATTACATGATGCAGTGCAATAAAGGAGCGAATGCAAACTTCAGAACCAATACATGGAAACGATAATTCTAATGTGTGCTATTACATGATGCAGTGCAATAAAGGAGCGAATGCAAACTTCAGAACCAATACATGGAAACGATAATTCTAATGTGTGCTATTACATGATGCAGTGCAATAAAGGAGCGAATGCAAACTTCAGAACCAATACATGGAAACGATAATTCTAATGTGTGCTATTACATGATGCAGTGCAATAAAGGAGCGAATGCAAACTTCAGAACCAATACATGGAAACGATAATTCTAATGTGTGCTATTACATGATGCAGTGCAATAAAGGAGCAAATGCAAACTTCAGAACCAATACATGGAAACGATAATTCTAATGTGTGCTATTACATGATGCAGTGCAATAAAGGAGCGAATGCAAACTTCAGAACCAATACATGGAAACGATAATTATAATGTGTGCTATTACATGATGCAGTGCAATAAAGGAGCGAATGCAAACTTCAGAACCAATACATGGAAACGATAATTATAATGTGTGCTATTACATGATGCAGTGCAATAAAGGAGCGAATGCAAACTTCAGAACCAATACATGGAAATGATAATTCTAATGTGTGCTATTACATGATGCAGTGCAATAAAGGAGCAAATGCAAACTTCAGAACCAATACATGGAAACGATAATTCTAATGTGTGCTATTACATGATGCAGTGCAATAAAGGAGCGAATGCAAACTTCAGAACCAATACATGGAAATGATAATTCTAATGTGTGCTATTACATGATGCAGTGCAATAAAGGAGCGAATGCAAACTTCAGAACCAATACATGGAAACGATAATTCTAATGTGTGCTATTACATGATGCAGTGCAATAAAGGAGCGAATGCAAACTTCAGAACCAATACATGGAAACGATAATTCTAATGTGTGCTATTACATGATGCAGTGCAATAAAGGAGCGAATGCAAACTTCAGAACCAATACATGGAAACGATAATTCTAATGTGTGCTATTACATGATGCAGTGCAATAAAGGAGCGAATGCAAACTTCAGAACCAATACATGGAAATGATAATTCTAATGTGTGCTATTACATGATGCAGTGCAATAAAGGAGCGAATGCAAACTTCAGAACCAATACATGGAAACGATAATTCTAATGTGTGCTATTACATGATGCAGTGCAATAAAGGAGCGAATGCAAACTTCAGAACCAATACATGGAAACGATAATTCTAATGTGTGCTATTACATGATGCAGTGCAATAAAGGAGCGAATGCAAACTTCAGAACCAATACATGGAAACGATAATTCTAATGTGTGCTATTACATGATGCAGTGCAATAAAGGAGCGAATGCAAACTTCAGAACCAATACATGGAAACGATAATTCTAATGTGTGCTATTACATGATGCAGTGCAATAAAGGAGCGAATGCAAACTTCAGAACCAATACATGGAAACGATAATTCTAATGTGTGCTATTACATGATGCAGTGCAATAAAGGAGCGAATGCAAACTTCAGAACCAATACATGGAAACGATAATTCTAATGTGTGCTATTACATGATGCAGTGCAATAAAGGAGCGAATGCAAACTTCAGAACCAATACATGGAAACGATAATTCTAATGTGTGCTATTACATGATGCAGTGCAATAAAGGAGCGAATGCAAACTTCAGAACCAATACATGGAAACGATAATTCTAATGTGTGCTATTACATGATGCAGTGCAATAAAGGAGCGAATGCAAACTTCAGAACCAATACATGGAAACGATAATTCTAATGTGTGCTATTACATGATGCAGTGCAATAAAGGAGCGAATGCAAACTTCAGAACCAATACATGGAAACGATAATTATAATGTGTGCTATTACATGATGCAGTGCAATAAAGGAGCGAATGCAAACTTCAGAACCAATACATGGAAACGATAATTCTAATGTGTGCTATTACATGATGCAGTGCAATAAAGGAGCGAATGCAAACTTCAGAACCAATACATGGAAACGATAATTCTAATGTGTGCTATTACATGATGCAGTGCAATAAAGGAGCGAATGCAAACTTCAGAACCAATACATGGAAATGATAATTCTAATGTGTGCTATTACATGATGCAGTGCAATAAAGGAGCGAATGCAAACTTCAGAACCAATACATGGAAACGATAATTCTAATGTGTGCTATTACATGATGCAGTGCAATAAAGGAGCGAATGCAAACTTCAGAACCAATACATGGAAACGATAATTCTAATGTGTGCTATTACATGATGCAGTGCAATAAAGGAGCGAATGCAAACTTCAGAACCAATACATGGAAACGATAATTCTAATGTGTGCTATTACATGATGCAGTGCAATAAAGGAGCGAATGCAAACTTCAGAACCAATACATGGAAACGATAATTCTAATGTGTGCTATTACATGATGCAGTGCAATAAAGGAGCGAATGCAAACTTCAGAACCAATACATGGAAACGATAATTCTAATGTGTGCTATTACATGATGCAGTGCAATAAAGGAGCGAATGCAAACTTCAGAACCAATACATGGAAACGATAATTCTAATGTGTGCTATTACATGATGCAGTGCAATAAAGGAGCGAATGCAAACTTCAGAACCAATACATGGAAACGATAATTCTAATGTGTGCTATTACATGATGCAGTGCAATAAAGGAGCGAATGCAAACTTCAGAACCAATACATGGAAACGATAATTCTAATGTGTGCTATTACATGATGCAGTGCAATAAAGGAGCGAATGCAAACTTCAGAACCAATACATGGAAACGATAATTTAATGTGTGCTATTACATGATGCAGTGCAATAAAGGAGCGAATGCAAACTTCAGAACCAATACATGGAAACGATAATTCTAATGTGTGCTATTACATGATGCAGTGCAATAAAGGAGCGAATGCAAACTTCAGAACCAATACATGGAAACGATAATTCTAATGTGTGCTATTACATGATGCAGTGCAATAAAGGAGCGAATGCAAACTTCAGAACCAATACATGGAAACGATAATTCTAATGTGTGCTATTACATGATGCAGTGCAATAAAGGAGCGAATGCAAACTTCAGAACCAATACATGGAAACGATAATTCTAATGTGTGCTATTACATGATGCAGTGCAATAAAGGAGCGAATGCAAACTTCAGAACCAATACATGGAAACGATAATTCTAATGTGTGCTATTACATGATGCAGTGCAATAAAGGAGCGAATGCAAACTTCAGAACCAATACATGGAAACGATAATTCTAATGTGTGCTATTACATGATGCAGTGCAATAAAGGAGCGAATGCAAACTTCAGAACCAATACATGGAAACGATAATTCTAATGTGTGCTATTACATGATGCAGTGCAATAAAGGAGCGAATGCAAACTTCAGAACCAATACATGGAAACGATAATTCTAATGTGTGCTATTACATGATGCAGTGCAATAAAGGAGCGAATGCAAACTTCAGAACCAATACATGGAAACGATAATTCTAATGTGTGCTATTACATGATGCAGTGCAATAAAGGAGCGAATGCAAACTTCAGAACCAATACATGGAAACGATAATTCTAATGTGTGCTATTACATGATGCAGTGCAATAAAGGAGCGAATGCAAACTTCAGAACCAATACATGGAAACGATAATTCTAATGTGTGCTATTACATGATGCAGTGCAATAAAGGAGCGAATGCAAACTTCAGAACCAATACATGGAAACGATAATTCTAATGTGTGCTATTACATGATGCAGTGCAATAAAGGAGCGAATGCAAACTTCAGAACCAATACATGGAAACGATAATTCTAATGTGTGCTATTACATGATGCAGTGCAATAAAGGAGCGAATGCAAACTTCAGAACCAATACATGGAAACGATAATTCTAATGTGTGCTATTACATGATGCAGTGCAATAAAGGAGCGAATGCAAACTTCAGAACCAATACATGGAAACGATAATTCTAATGTGTGCTATTACATGATGCAGTGCAATAAAGGAGCGAATGCAAACTTCAGAACCAATACATGGAAACGATAATTTAATGTGTGCTATTACATGATGCAGTGCAATAAAGGAGCGAATGCAAACTTCAGAACCAATACATGGAAACGATAATTTAATGTGTGCTATTACATGATGCAGTGCAATAAAGGAGCGAATGCAAACTTCAGAACCAATACATGGAAACGATAATTCTAATGTGTGCTATTACATGATGCAGTGCAATAAAGGAGCGAATGCAAACTTCAGAACCAATACATGGAAACGATAATTCTAATGTGTGCTATTACATGATGCAGTGCAATAAAGGAGCGAATGCAAACTTCAGAACCAATACATGGAAACGATAATTCTAATGTGTGCTATTACATGATGCAGTGCAATAAAGGAGCGAATGCAAACTTCAGAACCAATACATGGAAACGATAATTCTAATGTGTGCTATTACATGATGCAGTGCAATAAAGGAGCGAATGCAAACTTCAGAACCAATACATGGAAACGATAATTCTAATGTGTGCTATTACATGATGCAGTGCAATAAAGGAGCGAATGCAAACTTCAGAACCAATACATGGAAACGATAATTCTAATGTGTGCTATTACATGATGCAGTGCAATAAAGGAGCGAATGCAAACTTCAGAACCAATACATGGAAACGATAATTCTAATGTGTGCTATTACATGATGCAGTGCAATAAAGGAGCGAATGCAAACTTCAGAACCAATACATGGAAACGATAATTCTAATGTGTGCTATTACATGATGCAGTGCAATAAAGGAGCGAATGCAAACTTCAGAACCAATACATGGAAACGATAATTCTAATGTGTGCTATTACATGATGCAGTGCAATAAAGGAGCGAATGCAAACTTCAGAACCAATACATGGAAACGATAATTCTAATGTGTGCTATTACATGATGCAGTGCAATAAAGGAGCGAATGCAAACTTCAGAACCAATACATGGAAACGATAATTCTAATGTGTGCTATTACATGATGCAGTGCAATAAAGGAGCGAATGCAAACTTCAGAACCAATACATGGAAACGATAATTCTAATGTGTGCTATTACATGATGCAGTGCAATAAAGGAGCGAATGCAAACTTCAGAACCAATACATGGAAACGATAATTCTAATGTGTGCTATTACATGATGCAGTGCAATAAAGGAGCGAATGCAAACTTCAGAACCAATACATGGAAACGATAATTCTAATGTGTGCTATTACATGATGCAGTGCAATAAAGGAGCGAATGCAAACTTCAGAACCAATACATGGAAACGATAATTCTAATGTGTGCTATTACATGATGCAGTGCAATAAAGGAGCGAATGCAAACTTCAGAACCAATACATGGAAACGATAATTCTAATGTGTGCTATTACATGATGCAGTGCAATAAAGGAGCGAATGCAAACTTCAGAACCAATACATGGAAACGATAATTCTAATGTGTGCTATTACATGATGCAGTGCAATAAAGGAAGGAGCGAATGCAAACTTCAGAACCAATACATGGAAACGATAATTCTAATGTGTGCTATTACATGATGCAGTGCAATAAAGGAGCGAATGCAAACTTCAGAACCAATACATGGAAACGATAATTCTAATGTGTGCTATTACATGATGCAGTGCAATAAAGGAGCGAATGCAAACTTCAGAACCAATACATGGAAACAATAATTTTAATGTGTGCTATTACATGATGCAGTGCAATAAAGGAGCGAATGCAAACTTCAGAACCAATACATGGAAACGATAATTCTAATGTGTGCTATTACATGATGCAGTGCAATAAAGGAGCGAATGCAAACTTCAGAACCAATACATGGAAACGATAATTCTAATGTGTGCTATTACATGATGCAGTGCAATAAAGGAGCGAATGCAAACTTCAGAACCAATACATGGAAACGATAATTCTAATGTGTGCTATTACATGATGCAGTGCAATAAAGGAGCGAATGCAAACTTCAGAACCAATACATGGAAACGATAATTCTAATGTGTGCTATTACATGATGCAGTGCAATAAAGGAGCGAATGCAAACTTCAGAACCAATACATGGAAACGATAATTCTAATGTGTGCTATTACATGATGCAGTGCAATAAAGGAGCGAATGCAAACTTCAGAACCAATACATGGAAACGATAATTCTAATGTGTGCTATTACATGATGCAGTGCAATAAAGGAGCGAATGCAAACTTCAGAACCAATACATGGAAACGATAATTCTAATGTGTGCTATTACATGATGCAGTGCAATAAAGGAGCGAATGCAAACTTCAGAACCAATACATGGAAACGATAATTCTAATGTGTGCTATTACATGATGCAGTGCAATAAAGGAGCGAATGCAAACTTCAGAACCAATACATGGAAACGATAATTCTAATGTGTGCTATTACATGATGCAGTGCAATAAAGGAGCGAATGCAAACTTCAGAACCAATACATGGAAACGATAATTCTAATGTGTGCTATTACATGATGCAGTGCAATAAAGGAGCGAATGCAAACTTCAGAACCAATACATGGAAACGATAATTCTAATGTGTGCTATTACATGATGCAGTGCAATAAAGGAGCGAATGCAAACTTCAGAACCAATACATGGAAACGATAATTCTAATGTGTGCTATTACATGATGCAGTGCAATAAAGGAGCGAATGCAAACTTCAGAACCAATACATGGAAACGATAATTCTAATGTGTGCTATTACATGATGCAGTGCAATAAAGGAGCGAATGCAAACTTCAGAACCAATACATGGAAACGATAATTCTAATGTGTGCTATTACATGATGCAGTGCAATAAAGGAGCGAATGCAAACTTCAGAACCAATACATGGAAACGATAATTCTAATGTGTGCTATTACATGATGCAGTGCAATAAAGGAGCGAATGCAAACTTCAGAACCAATACATGGAAACGATAATTCTAATGTGTGCTATTACATGATGCAGTGCAATAAAGGAGCGAATGCAAACTTCAGAACCAATACATGGAAACGATAATTCTAATGTGTGCTATTACATGATGCAGTGCAATAAAGGAGCGAATGCAAACTTCAGAACCAATACATGGAAACGATAATTCTAATGTGTGCCATTACATGATGCAGTGCAATAAAGGAGCGAATGCAAACTTCAGAACCAATACATGGAAACGATAATTCTAATGTGTGCCATTACATGATGCAGTGCAATAAAGGAGCGAATGCAAACTTCAGAACCAATACATGGAAACGATAATTCTAATGTGTGCTATTACATGATGCAGTGCAATAAAGGAGCGAATGCAAACTTCAGAACCAATACATGGAAACGATAATTCTAATGTGTGCTATTACATGATGCAGTGCAATAAAGGAGCGAATGCAAACTTCAGAACCAATACATGGAAACGATAATTCTAATGTGTGCTATTACATGATGCAGTGCAATAAAGGAGCGAATGCAAACTTCAGAACCAACACATGGAAACGATAATTCTAATGTGTGCTATTACATGATGCAGTGCAATAAAGGAGTGAATGCAAACTTCAGAACCAATACATGGAAACGATAATTCTAATGTGTGCTATTACATGATGCAGTGCAATAAAGGAGCGAATGCAAACTTCAGAACCAATACATGGAAACGATAATTCTAATGTGTGCTATTACATGATGCAGTGCAATAAAGGAGCGAATGCAAACTTCAGAACCAACACATGGAAACGATAATTCTAATGTGTGCTATTACATGATGCAGTGCAATAAAGGAGCGAATGCAAACTTCAGAACCAACACATGGAAGCGATAATTCAGAAATATTTATTGTATTTATTTTGATTTTGATTTTGGTTTATCCTTTGTTGAACGGTCTAGTCCCACTAGGCTAGTAATCTTTTTTCAGTGAAGGCCCAAAGTGGTATTTATACTATGAGAGGAAATTTGACCAGGTCCTTGGCACATTTCGCCTATTCTTTTGGATTGGTGCTGTGGGATCTTTTACAACCACCTGAGGTACCACAAACCCAAATAGATGAGGCCTCTGTTTCACATCTCATCCAAAGAATGACACACTCAAGAGTGCAGCACCATTGGAACAATGTTGAAAAAAAAGAATACCTCACAAGAAATAAGCAAAGCAAAATGTTTTCATAAATTCAGTACAAATAATAGGGAACTATTTACAGAAATAATAATAATTATTATTATTATAATACTTGTGTTGCACTGTTAAAAAGATGTGAGCATCTTGTACTGGGGCCAGCTAGCTGAATGCAAGCATTCATTGCTTATCTAGAAGCAGCATTAAAAATATAAAACATGAAAACAGTCAAGAAAATATGTCATCACTAGAGCACTATGTACACAAATTACCCACAGATGAAATAATGAGCAGTGTCATCTGATAATAAAAACATGCATTCACTTTACAAAATGTATGCAAATCACCCACAGAAGAAAGACCTATCAACCTGTTTAAATAAAAAAGAATATACAAAACACCGCAGATAGTCTTGTGATAACAAAAAACAGACTTCTTCATATCAAGATGAAACATAAATATTCTGCAACTGTCTAGATATATGGTGAACAGTAAAAGTTTGATTTTCAGGACATTATTAAATTGAATACTATAAAACTACCAACACATATCTGACATGTTCTTTTTCCATGGCACCACGGCTGTGGTGAGATATCAGGAGGTACAGCCTATGATTACTGACTTCAACACAATTTAAAATAGAAGGTGATACAACTTTAAACAATAATAGTTAAAGCAGTAACGTGAGTACATTGTTCTAATTTATTAACTATATAGACAGACCTGGCATCCGATATTGAAGCCCAGCAAGAGCATAAACATTGCTGTACACAACATTTGCTTGATAATACCAGGAGTGTAAGTCCATTGTAATATATCAGATGTATAGAATTAAAGGCATAAGCGCTAGCTGACGGAGTCTGCAAATTATATGGTAGACCATCTAGAGAGGTCTGTCTGAGTAAAGACCTCAGGAAGGCTAGCCGTATACCCAAAGTGTCAGTGTTTCTTATTGTAAATAAAATAATTTTTCATTGCACAGCTTATTAGAAAGGGTATGACGTCTAGTTTATGGGCTGTAATCAAGTCACTGTGTTTGACACTTATTAGGCCAATAACTGAGTATATATACCCCCTTTGGTATGTTTCAACCCAAACACTTGACACAGCTTGAAAGACCACAACATTTTCTTGCCAGGAAAATGAAGGGCCTAAATCGTACCAGCTATACTGACCATTTCAAAGCCCTGTCCCTCTTCCTAGTATTTCACAGGTAGCTGAGGGATGACCTCTGCCTTATTACACAGCCTTAACCATCTTTTTAAAGCTACTACACATCCGCAAGTCTAGTGGTGGTATAAACACATGCTCAAGAAATCTTAAATTCTTCTGTAATAGAACATGTTGGAAGGATAGATAAGTATCACAGAGAATGTTGCATCTCTGGAATCATCTTTCCCTCCAAATAACATGAACTACTTCTCTTACTCTGTTCAAGCATCATCTGGAGTTCACCCCTAGTTTGATGTCCTTATCCTTCATGGATAGGGGTAATATGTAAATGACTGCCTGGATTTGAGTTATTTGTACTTAAAATACAAGGGCCCAGGGTGGGGGGGTTCTTAGAATATAAGGGCTAAAAACGTCTTGGAATGCATGGCTATTCTTCTAATGATCCTGTAGATCAATAGCCTACTCAGTTCCTATGACCTTTGAACCTATGACAAACAGTGAATATACTGACAATTCTACAACCCCTTAATCTCTGACTTACCCTTACCTTTTCTCCAGCTGCGGCCGGATCTCCTGGATGGATCTTTAGATCCCCTCTTCACTTCACATGCCGCTCTAGTAGGTCCTTCTGTGAGACCACAAATCTCACTATGAGGAAATATTTTCAAAGATCCAATAATTAGTTGGTACTTACAATCTGCTGTCTGTGTCCCTTCAATCTCCTCTGCCCTTTCTGTTATGGATGACCCTTTCACACTGCCCTAACACAGTCTGGTACAGAAATACCATGCCTGCCATCTCTTCTGGTCTCAAGTGTGATGAGCTCTACTTTTTGTAATGTCTGGAGACATCCCTTGTGCGCATCCCGTGGATCATCCTGGTGGCCTTCCAATTGATTCTTTCATCAGTCTGATGTTTGTTTTGTTATCTGGCTTCTTAAACTGCAAATAAAATGCTTAATGATTGCACTTAATAGTACCCTGCAGAGTGAAAGATTTACCCCTTTGCTTCTGGACTGTATTCTCATGAAGAATTACTACAACATTCTATTTCCTGCTATGGCTTTCCTCCTATTCTGCTTCTGGTCATTTAATTTAGGCGTGATCAACTCTTGCAGATGTTTTCCTTCACCCCAAGGTTGTTGTGTCCCAAGTGTTGTACTTTGCATTTGTTTGCAGGGAACCTTTTTGTCCACTGGGTCAGTATTTCTAAATCTTTCCTTTCTCCCCCCTTGTACCCCTGCACCTATTTTTCAGTTATCAGAAGAAAGGATAAATCTGCTTTCTATTCAGTCATATATATTTCAAGCACTGAATAGTAAAAGTTGTATGACAGACTCCTGTGGTGCTCGATTAGTCATTATCTGTATACCTGACAGTGATCCTCGATTATTCATTATCTGTATACCTGACAGTGGTCCTTGATTAGTGATTATCTGTATACCTGACAGTGTACCCCTGTTACCTACCATTCATCCATGCAGTAATCCAGCTCCCCAGTCTTAGTTCTGCCCCAGTCCTCTAGCTTCCTATCAACTTCCTGTGTGGGACTGAGTCAAGGCTTTGCTGAAATTTAGGAAGACCTCATTTACTGGTACTTGTCTGTTGGATTCATCTGAAACGCTATCATGAGGTGAGGTTAGGTTTAATTGATAGATGCTTCCTTGGAGATTGTTGCCCTGTAGAAATGTTAACATTCATTATCATGATTCTCTCCATAACTTTCCCTTTAAAGACTGTTAAGCTAACAGGCTAGAGTTCACCAGATTTTCCTAACCCCCATTTAGCGGAATCACTCTTTTTGATTTCATATCCTGTGGCACTTTTCTACTAACCAGTGATCTGTTGAAAATGTCTTCCAGATGTTCTGCCTGCAAGCATGCTGACCAGATTTTAAGGATTCAGGGAGATAGCCCATCTGGTCCTTCTGTTTTAGCCTCATTAAGGGCAGACACTTCTCACACTACCTTCTCTATCTCTATGCTGGTGTCTGTCCACTATTCTCCATATTCTTTCTTGCCTCCATTCAGGTATGGTTCTCTCACCTTGTTTCCTCTGTGGCAAATGAAGCAAAGACTTCATTCAGTATCTGTGCTTTTTCATAGTCTCCTGTTCTCTCCTTTTTAGCATTGGTCATCCTTGCTGTGGTAGGGTGGACAAGTGGTCTTAGATGCCTGGATTTAGGCTCCAATCTCTTTAGAAGCATAGGGTTGAATCCCATCACTGTCTACCTGCCCCACTCTTTGCTATATACCTAAAAAGTCCTGGTATTCCTTCAAACAACACCTTTCAAATATTACCTTTGCTGTCTTTCTACTTGCCTCATTTCTATGTTTCTCCTCCATCTCCAAATCCCTGCCTTTCCATATCCTGTAGGCCTCATCCTTTGCTAATGCTTGGCCCATATTCCTATGTAGCCAATTAATGTTCTCTTTTTTACCTTTTTGCCTCTTCTTCAGATCCTTGCCTTTATCTCAGAGTACTTCATCTGTGACCCATTCCTGTAGCCCTGAGTTGTCCATCCATGTCCCTTTTCCATATCCCTGAGTACTCCATTCATGACCCATTCTCATAGCACTGAGTACTCAATCCCTAACCCATTCTTGTAGTCCCGAGTACTCCATCATTGACCCATTTCCAGATCCCTGAGTACTCTATCCCTGACCAATTCCCACACTGCATAATACTCCATCCCTGACCCATTCCCACAGCTCTGAGTACTCCATTCCTGACCCAATCTAATAGCACAGAGTACTCCAACCCTCACCCATTCCCATAGCCTTTAGTAATCCATCCCTGTCCCATTTCCATAGCACAGAGTACTCCATCCCTCACCCATTCCTATAGACCTGAGTACTCCATCTATATCCCATTCCCATATCCCTGAGTACTCCATCCTTGACCTATCCCCACAGCCCTGGGTATTCCACCCATCACCCATTCTTACAGCCCTGAGTACTACATCCCTGACTCATTCCCACAGCCCTGTGTACTCCATCCCTCACCCATTCCCACAGCTCTGAGTACTCCATCCCTGCCCATTCCCACAGCCCTGGGTTCTCCATCCCTGACCCATTCCCACAGCCCTGAGTACTCCATCCCTGACCCATTCCCACAGCCCTGAGTACTCCATCCCTGACCCATTCCCTCAGCTCTGGATAATCCATCCCTCACCCATTCCCACAGCCCTGAGTACTCCATCCCTGACCCATTCCCACAGCCCTGGATAATCCATCCCTCACCCATTCCCACAGCCCTGAGTACTCCATCCCTGACCCATTCCCACAGCCCTGAGTACTCCATCCCTGACCCATTCCCACAGCCCTGAGTACTCCATCCCTGACCCATTCCCACAGCCCTGAGTAATCCATCCCTGACCCATTCCCACAGCCCTGAGTACTCCATCCCTGACCCATTCCCACAGCCCTGAGTACTCCATCCCTGACCCATTCCCTTTGATTGCTTCTTCTGTTTGCTGACATTCTTCTGACTCCTGCATGATCTTCCCACCACCAGAGTATAATTCGCTGTCCTAAAATCCCACTGTGCTGCTTTTGGGTTTGCATTCTCACGTTTCCCACCACTTTAAACAGGTCAGTAGCCTAATCATTGTTATAAACACCATTTTAACAAGATCAAGGCTAAAACTTCTAAAAGTTGAAAATCCGATGTGTTATTTGTTTATTTATCTCCACTGAAACAGATAGTGTAATATAAGAAGTTTGTATATTCTGTCACTAAAAACATAACTTTAGACTAGTTTTTTTCATTTCTAAAGGGGGCTGGCACACCACTCAACACCATCCCCCTTTACAACAATCCAGGAAGTGGTAAATGGAGATTGATGCTAACTTACAAATTACATTATTAAAAAAAACAAGTTTTCTGTTCTGATTGGTCAGAGTTGCATACCTTGAACTATGAGTCCTTTATTCTAGAAGTCATACAGCAGAAATATCTATCCTAATCTCAGAATAGATTTATTGTAAATTATGTCATTATTTTTTTAACAAGATTAGTGAATTGCTCTTCCCCTGACCATTTTTAGCCACAAACTGCATCACTAGAGCAACAGTAAAAATATCTTTATGCACAATTTGGAGTGGTCAGTCAGCTAACATATTTTTTGCAAAGCAGGAGGAAACCAGAGTGCCAAATGAAAACCCATGCAAATATGGAGGGACCGTGCAAAACTGTACACCAACTTGAGGCCAAGAGTAGAACTTAGACCCTGGACCTCTAGGCCATGGTACTGTTGTTATCTAAAAACCCTCAGACAGGTTATGAAAAAAATATATATCATTAGAAAAAAATCAAATATAAAAATAAATGGTGAGAGGTTCAAGAAAGGAACATGAAAAAATAATAGCATGGGCTGGAGAGGAAGACAAGGGAGAGATTTGTAAGGTGTTCAGGGTGTGAAACAGCTGTTTGACTCAGGGAACATTGGGGTAATGGAGACTGCACCACAACGTGTTTCAAGCCCTGTGCACTGCGTCAGCTCCTGCCATGTTGTACTGAGTCTAAGGCCTGAGACAGCTGTTTGACTCAGGGAGCATTGGGGTAATGGAGACTGCACCACAGTGTGTTTCAAGCCCTGTGCACTGCAGCTCCTGCCATGTTGTACTGAGTCTAAGGCCTGAGACAGCTGTTTGACTCAGGGAGCATTGGGGTAATGGAGACTGCATCACAACGTGTTTCAAGCCCTGTGCACTGCGTCCGCTCCTGCCATGTTGTACTGAGTCTAAGGCCTGAGACCACGTTCAGTGAAATCTGCTGCCTCCTTTTCATTATCCCATTTCTGCTAGCAGTAGAAACATCGTGGCAGCTTCCCAACTCTAGATTAATTTATTTTCTTCTAGTTTATGCAAATACATCTTGTTTTGGTTGATAATGGAAAACACTGGACCATGAACAAGTCAGTATTAAGCATGCAGGTGTTGCTTACATCACAAAAGTGCCAATATAACATATTTGTGAAGCATACCTGTCAAGTGATTTTAAATCAAACTTTGCTCCATCTCTCCAACTCTCTTGTCAGTGTGGCAATTGTTTGAGAAAAGGTTGTGTATTATACTTAAATAATGAAAAAGAGAAAGAGAGCAGAGACAGAGAGAGTGACACTATCACAGTGTAGTTAAGGTAATCCCCCGGATTCTCAAAAGCTTGCATGGAGTGCCAGATTGGTGCAGGAGCTCAAGCAGGCAATATGTCTGCTGTGCGATCCAGGAACAGCCTGCAGGGGCATGCACGAGTGCTCCTTCACTAATCTTGCACGGGCTATGCCCTGGTATGCAAATCACCCCATTTGCAGGTGAAAGCCATGCAAATGAGGTGATTTTGCAATCCAGGAAGCTTGCAACAGTCCGTGCAAGACTAGTGCTATCTGCAGAAATGTACTGGGTTAGTAACCGAGTACATTTCTTCAAAATCCAAAATGGAGCTATGACAGCTCCAAATAAACATATCATGTAGTAAGCACGTCAATGGCCAAGTATAAGGCCATTGGCATTGCAAACAATACAAAAAATAAAAAAATCAACTTTTATTTTTTTTTTAGTAGATCTCGGCTGTTTAAGCGTAGGGCAGTGGCTCACAAATGGGATCGGGGGGAAAATAATAAAATAAACCTAAAATAAGCATTCTAACTAAAATCAGTATTCTGATATACAAGTTAATAGCAGGCAGAAGACAACCTGGTCAGTGAGTAGTGGTTGCTAAGGGAGGAGACTCAGTGTGAGACATGTAACTATGCATTAGCAGGCAATCCTATGCAAATGAGGGGAAGGATATTGAATCCCAGTTTTTCCCTGCATGTGAGGCAGGTTCTAACAGTGTAAGAGCAGGAACAGCTTGGTGCAAGCCTAGGAGTTAGGTGACATCATGGGGGTGTGTGTCAGGCATATTGTAAGTGGAATGGAGCCCTGTGGCTCGGGTTTGCTCCTAGCTTAGCACAGTTAAGCTAGGGGGTGTGTCTCAACCTGCCTAACAGTCTTTACAAAGCCTAAGCGGGTGTGCACACTGCGCACCAGGTTTTACAGGAGGAAAAAATGAAGTTAAACAGGAAATAGCAGCAGTGTGCACATTTGAGCACTCTGTTTGCATGGCGTGCACACAGGCTGAAACAGGAAGGCAATAGGAAAGGAAAACAGCAGTAGGAAGGTAACCAAGGAGAACTAGCTTAGTTAGCAGGTGAAATGTATCAGAATTAGTCAATTACACAGGCAGCAGACTAGCGCAACCAAGAACACTACTATATTATGCAGACACCTACCCCTCTGATTTTTCCCACACTCTACTCCACCGGTGTATACAAGCGGGGAAATTTTAACAAACAAACCTACAAAATGAGAAGGGCTGCAGCAGGCAACAAAGAACAACATGTGCAAGAGGCTGAGGGAGGTGAGGATGTGAATGCTGCTGATCAACCCACAGTGAGGAGACAGAAAAGAGTGTATAGACCCAGGGTAACCTACCAGGGGCTACATGAGCTGGAGATAGTGGAGCATTATAGGATGGACAGAGACCTCCTACAGCAAATTGTTGAGCTGTGCCAGCCACACCTGACACACCAAACTGACCGAGGGGAACCCATCCCAGTGGATACCAAGGTATGTGTAGGCCTAGGAATACTAGCCACAGGTACCTCCCAAAGCTCAACTGGGGATATCATGTGGATCTCATAGGCATCAGCATCAGCACATGACAGTGAACGTGTATATTTCCTCAACACCCATGAGGTGTTGGCCAGCAATATGCATCTCTTCCACCAAATAGCAGAATACCCGAGGTAGTGGATGCTATAGGCTGCATGCACATATGCATCAAAGCACCACCTGGTGATCAGCGTAGGGCCTACATCAACCACAGAGGAATTCCTTCCATCAACTGCCAGGTTGTCTGTGATGCCCAGGGCATTATAATGAATGTGTGCTGGCTGCCCTGGAAGCTATGACGATTCCCACATATGACATCTGACACAGCTGTACCAGAGATTTGTCAATGGGGACATCTCCTACAGTCACCTAGTGGGGGATGCTGGTTACACACTGGAGCCCTGCCTGTTGACACCAATCACAAATGCACAAACACCTGAACAAGAATGCCATAATGAGGCACACGAACAGACCAAACTTATAACAGAGCATGTGTTTGGGATGCTCAGGTCATGGTTCCAATGTCTGGACACATCCAGTGGAGCCTTGCAGTACTCACCAGCTACATGTATCCAAATTGTTATGGTATGTGTCATGCCACACAATATGATCATGTGGAAACAGCTGCAGCAGGAACAGCATGGGGCAGGGCCACACATCCCCCCCACCAATGCCAAGTCTTGCACAGGCACAGAGTGACTCAGAGGAAGAACAATCTGAGCCTCCCTCAGTAGGCAGATGGAGGTGTGTCCAGTATGCTGAGGCCGCGGCAAAGAGACAATGCATAGCACATACACTTACACAGTCGGGACTCAGGGAATGACACCTCTCTCTGACTTGCACATACAGTAAAAGGGACGCCAAACGTGACACTACCTGTGCTCAACCATGTATAGGGAGTGTACTATGTGCATCCGACATAGGCAGCCCTCCAGCGCCATCCGCAAGTCTGGCACACCTTCAAGGTAAGTCGATCAACCTACCAATTGCCAAATGGAGTAGAATGTGTCGTTACCTGTATCTATGGTATGGATGTGAGCATGTAAGGGAATTGGATGGCTAAATGTGATGGCAGCAGACAGTAGACACCCATAGTGGCACCATGACATCTGTAACACATACTGGACTCACCATCGTAGCCAGTACTACACAGGGTGATGAAACTTACTGCAGGAAATGTGCTGAGCAACATGTGTGTCCATATGACTCACACATGCCAGTCAGAGCAGTTAACATACCCAACAACAGACCCCACCAGCAGGACAGGTGTAGACAAACACAAACAGAGCCTGTGCTATGGCCCCTGAATGATGGTTATGGTTAACCTCCTCCCCAGGCCTTCACAGACAGACTGCAGCTGGTCAGGCATTGGAATGTTAGTTCTGAAGGGTAGGAAGCCAGACACTAATATGTAGGGCAACCAAAGCTATGATCTGTAGTACACTGGTATGCTTCTAGTCTGCATGATAGGTAAGAATACAGAATTAAATGGAGTACCTGACATACCAGTACAGTCATAGCAAATGTGTACAGGTGTCAGGTGTGCCCCACATCTGACGTAGTAACGTTGTAACAGTCAGGTGTGCCCCCCCAATCCTGTGTAGAAATGTAGAGATCGTTAGGTGTGCTCCCCCATCCTACATAGTAATGTAATAACAGTCAGGTGTGCCCCCCAATCCTGTGTAGAAATGTAGTAATAGTCAGGTGCCCCCCCATCCTACGTAGAAATGTAGTAACAGTCAGGTGTGCCCCCCACCACTCCTGTGTAGAAATGTAGAAACAGTCAGGTGTGTCCCACCCTGCTATGCAGAAATGTAGTAACAGTCAAAGCCAAATGATTGATGGATACACAGCATGCTACCTGTTGGTGTACAACACAAAGGTCTGCAGTACAAACTACCTGGACTCAATCCACACATTCAATACAGATGGCCATTCTGGGCATGCTCACACACTTAAACACATGAAGGCCATGTCTGCAAACAGCAGTGAACCAGACATATCTGTCAGTTGCAGTCGTTAGTGGAGACACTCGTCAGTATACACCACTCATGCCTTGCACACACAGTGGATAGGAATACAGACATATATGTCAGGACAACACACTATAATAAGCCAAAGGTAGACATACATAGATGTGTGGAAGACGGTGACTGTAACAAGGAGCCATCCAGGCCTGTCCCACCCAGCACACAGCCAAAGGGCCCCAAACACATGAGGTGCAGATGTCACTCACTGCAGATACTAGCCACCAGTATCTGTCAGCATTACAGACTATGTGATGCATGTGCCAGCTGTGCAACATGACTGTACAAGGAAGTAATCATCTAGCAGCTGTATACACATACCTTTGAAATATGACCCTGTGTGTGGCTGCATGTGGGGTGTCAACCCTTAGATGAATGGGTTGTGGCCCATGCACACACACTGCCCTCCCCATAGCCCTACTATGACAAGCCTGCTGAGGTCATCCAATGTGAAATACACCTTTGGGAGAGTTGCTGCCTAGTAATCTTTGTGGTACCTACCATAACTGTGCACTGCTGTAGTGTGATGAGCTAGTTAGGTAGGAGTTCTAATCCCAGACTTGGTGAGTGTGTGTTTGTGTGTCTGTCTGACTGTGTAGAGAGCAATGCTTTTTAGAGTACTCACACTTCCTACAATTCAAATGCTCAACTTTGTCATGGCTGCTGATGTCACCCACCTAGAAATACACCTCTGGGGAAATTGTAACCCAGGAATTTCTGTAGCATGTCCTGTAACTGCATACTGCTGTAGTGTGATAAAGTAGTGCAATAGGTGTTCTAATCCCAGACGTGGCAAGTGTGTGTGTGTGTTTGCCAGTGTAGAGAACAATGCTTTTTAGGGTACTCAGATTCCCTACTGTTGACTGCAGTGGTGTGATTAAAGTAGTTAGGTAGGTGTTCTTAATCCCAGACTTGGCAAGTGTGTGTGTCTGTCTGTGTAAAGAGCAATGCTTTTTACAATTCATATACTTAACTTTGGCAAGGCTGCTGATGTCATCCACCTAGAAATATACCTCTAGGAAGGTTGTATCCCAGTAAGCTCTGTAGTGTGTCTTATAACTGTTGACTGCAGTGGTGTGATTAAAGTAGTTAGGTAGGTGTTCTTAATCCCAGACTTGGCAAGTGTGTGTGTCTGTCTGTGTAAAGAGCAATGCTTTTTACAATTCATATACTCAACTTTGGCAAGACTGCTGATGCCATCCACCTAGAAATACACCTCTGAGAATGTTGTAGTCCTGTACTCTCCGTAGCACGTCCTGTAACTGTGCACTGCTGTAGTGTGATAAAGTAGTAAGGTAGGTGTTCTAATCCCAGACAGTGTGTTTCTCTGTCTGTGTAGAGAGCAATGTTTTTTAGGGTACTCACTCTCTCTACAATTCATATGCTCAAGTTTGGCAAGGTTGCTGATGTCACCCACCTAGAAATACACCTCTGTGAAGGATGTAGCCCCGTAATCTCTGTAGAGCGTGCCATAGCTGTGTACTGTTGTAGTGTGATTTAGAACTGTGGTAGGGGTTCATCCCCACCCATGGCAGTTCTGGATGTTTTGTGTGCATTTCAATGTATGTGTAAAGAGCAATGCATTATAGGCTAGTCACACTCAATGCATTTCAAATGGCCTAGTTTGGCAATCCTGCTGATGTCATTCATTGTGAAATATACCTTTGGGGAAGGAGCTCTCTAGTAATCCCCGTGGCATGTCCTATAACTGTTCCATGCTGTAGTATGAAATAGACCTCTGTCAGGGATTCTATACCCACACTTGTCAGTTGTGGATAGTTTGTGTGTGTGTCACTGTCTGTGTAGGGAGCAATGCATTTTAGGCTAGTCACACGCAGTACATTTCAAATGCCCTACTTTGGCAATACTGCTGATGTCATTCATTGTGAAATACACCTGTGGGGAAGAAGTTCTCCAGTAATCCCTGTGGTGCGTCCTGTAACAGCTCCATGCTGTAGTGTGATGTAGACTTCTATTAGGGGTTCTATACCCACACATGTCAGTTGTGTATGTTTTGTGTGTGTATCACTGTCTGTGTATGGAGCAATGCATTTTAGGCTAGTTACACTCACTACAATTTGAATGTCCTACTTTGGCAATCCTGCTGATGTCATCTAATGTGATATACACCTTTGGGGAAAAAGCCCACCAGTAATCGCTGTGGTGTGTACTATAACTGCATAGTGCTGTAGTGTAATAAACTAGTTAGGTAGGGGTTCTACTCCCAGAAAAACAGCTGCAGCAGGAACAGCATGGGGCAGGGCCACACAGCCCCCCCCCACCAATGCCAAGGCCTGCACAGGCACAGAGTGACTCAGAGGAAGAACAATCTGAGCCTCCCTCAGTAGGCAGATGGAGGTGTGTCCAATATGCTGAGTCTGTGGCAAAGGGGGGGGGGCACACCTGACTGTTATTACTCCCAGAGATGACAGGTGTGTGTTTGTGTCTTGTGTGGAGGTGGTTGTGAGTGTGTGGCCACTGTGGAGCAGGTTTTGCATATTTCTTATATGGTGGCCCTACTATATATCACAATGTCCACCATACAGGGATAACAGATGTGAAATAGCTGAGATGCTGGGGTGCAAAGCCATACTCATACATGTGACATCAAGGCCAGGCAATCACAGTTAGCAACCCCAGTATTACACAGAGCACACTCTCAACCCATGTCTCATACACATACACACATGCCTAGGCAACAGCCAATATGTCAGTAGTACACTGCATATTGACCACTGATAGCAACTATAGGGTGATAGCAGTGGGCTACAGAGGGCATGGCACCCTGTCCATCTGTCCAATATGCACGTACATGTAGACAGTGCACATTTCCCATGTTCTTCAATGGACACCTGCAACACCTGAGGTGCCATCACATGTGACCCACAAAGGGCATACCATACCTGACAACATGCCCTGTATGGACAGATGCCACTGACACCAGGGAATGCCGTTAGCATGCTAACAATGTAGGTGCAGGGTAAATCTGTTACCCATTACCAGTTCCCACCACAGGTGGGCTAGACTGGCAGATCTGCTGATAATCTGTGTTCACAACATTGGCCAAACACCCCAGGTACAGTTTCACATGTCACTGTACATGCATGTGGGAGGTGTGCACATCCCCGACACCATCCATGTCATGGACTAAGGAACACATACATGACAAGTAATGCACAGCATTGGCCACACAAAATAGTCACCCAGGTGACTGGATGGGGGATACAATACCCACCTGTGTGGGCAAATGCAGACACTACAGCCATGAGCCCCAATGCAGACCATTGCCATGTGGCCTGATGCCAAGGTATACCCATCGCCTAGCCTTGTACAGCCGTCTGGCACAGTCGACCACCACACACCCGTGCAGACATGCACTCATGTATGTCAGTACTGGCATCCTGTATGGTGTGTGTGTTCACATCCACACTCCCTACAACCCCCACTGGCATACTGAAGCATGCTGTCTGATGTCAGACACCTCCCCATACCCTTTGCCCATACAACCCCCGTATGACCTGTGTGGTGCATGTGATACCTGCACAGTGATGTGTTGTGGCAATCCCACTACTGATGAGTTGTAATCCTGGCCCTGCCAAGTGTGTCAATGTGTGTATGTCCCTGTGAGAGTGCGGCTGTTTTGCTGCTGGCACCTGTTCATATGAACAGGCACATGTACGTCACCTACCGTATAGCTACCGTATCCCTGTTGCAGATGTCACTCACCATCACATATATGTTCTGAGGGCTCTGCAGCAAGTAACCCATGTGGCATATCCAACAACTGTATAGAACTGTGATAGCCTTGCATAGTCTTCAGGGGTTTGATACCCTGTACTGGTAGGTGTGTGACACAAACATGCTTAAGTTTCACTCTCCCACCCCTCCCTGACTTGTCTTTGCCTCTGTCTGTCTCTTCCACTCCCTCTCTGGTGGTTGTGAAGATCTACACCTGCTTTGCTTAGGCAGCAGCATGTGTATTTTAAGTGATGCTCATGATTAGCTGATGGCCTCTGCACAAATTGCCCCCCCCCATAGCTGATTGCATGTGGAACAGCTGTGGTAACATTCCCATAGCCAATTGCATGGAAACACACTCCAGTATCTAGGAACATCATGTTGGTGTTGGTCCTTTTCATTCACTGTGAGCAGGAACTAGATCTGTTGTTTGGCAAACAGCATCTCAGATAGATTGGAGATTTACCTATAACAACATACACTGTGGATACAGGGAAACACACAGGAGGCGGATGTGCCTGACCTGACTACAGACATACATGCTACTATGCTGCATTTGGAGTAATGTTGGTTTAACAGTGTGTATGTGTGGATATGGCTGCCCTACATGTCTCAATACCTGCCATGTCAGTTCCATGATTTTGAGGAATCCCCATCTGCAGGGTCATCTGCAGACTGGCAGTGTTGTGCCTTTGGTTTCATGTTTTACCCACAGAGCATCTATCTTTGGACTGCAGAAGGGAGTGTGAGGATTTCAGTCTGTAGATGGTGAAAGCCGTGACAGTTACTGACTTCATATCCCTCATAGGGCATATGTTGCAACAAACCCTGTTACAACAGTAAATGTATGAGGTTATCACAGCAACATGTCAATATTGGCCCTGTGTATGTGCTTCCAGCCATACTTCTGTCAATCTTTGTACATATGTCATGCATTAAGAGGTGCATATGTGCTGTACACCATAATTAGTGTCAACATATCTGATAAAAAGCCAGTGAGATATCAGACTGCTACACATGTTATGTACAGTAGAGGTTATACTTGATGACATAACCTGGACATTCTGTGGATGTTTGTACAGTACTGAGGTCTGTGTACTTATGGTGAATGTCAGCAGTGTGTGTATTGTTAATATGTACTTTAGCCTGTGTACAAACTGAGGTAGACGTCATTGTTCTAGGTCCCATCCTATCTGATGTTACATGCTGCTCAACTGTATGGTACCGTATTGGCGTACATGTTTGTAGGGTCATACACACACATGTTCCATACCACAGACAGCCATCAGACCAAACTGTGTAGCAGCCCACTATATGTAGGGTCAGTCTATGAGTGGAACATATGAGGATGGTGTCGAACAGATAGACCATCCACTGTAATATTATGCTAGTTTAACAAATGTGGCTGTGGCTCTATTTATATTGGTTGTGGTTATGCACTTTCACACAGGTGGATCTTACCCTGTGCTGTGACATGCCTGTTGAGCCTGCTATATATGCAGGTACATGTGCATTCCCCCATAGGAGATGTAGGCCAGTGTTGAGCCAGTCTGCCTGTAGCCTGCACAGTGCATTGTTACATGCCTAGCAGCTTAGTGTACTTACCCAGTGAGAAGTCATGTGCAAATACTTGCCAGATGTACTGCTGCTGGGTCTCCCTTAACAGTCATGTATGTTAGACAAAACAGTAGGATGCTGTACAGATGTATGTCAAAATTTAGTGGGTAGTATGTGGCCATAGCACCCCTGTACCTGCGGGTGTCAGGCCAGACAGGGGTGTGTGAATGCATAACCTATGGTGGCAAATGTATACCTGTCGTTATGTTATACCCATCTACATGGCTGTCTACATCCATATTGTCAGGCATGGTACACATGTTTTGCACTAAAGGGTCATGTGTATACCTCTGGACTGTACAGAGTGTGTCAGAATGTCCACATATATTGGCCAATATCTCTGCTGCAGTCCACAGGGTCATTACATGCTAGCAGTGGTACTTTACTATGATGTCCTTAGGATGTCTGTCAGTAGCCAATGGCACACATGTGATAAGCAGATGTGACCTCCCACATACACCATGTCTGTGAAGACAATCCTAATGACAGTAGCAATAGTCTACTAATATACCTGCTATATATACCTGACATCCCTTGCACTATGACTTTGGGACTATAGAGGCTGGGGTAGGGCTACACTCCATGTCCAGGACATATGGTGGAAATATATGTACATATAATTATCCAGATAACCATATATATATATATATATATATATATATATATATATATATATATATATATATATGGGTCTACTTCTTTTGACCTAACTTTCATTTGCCTGACACTCATTTGCCTGAGACCAAATGACTGAAATTTCATTTGCCTGACACTTCATTTGCCTGACAAGTATTATTAGCAAGAAAGTGGAATATGCCCCCTTCCCCACTGCAGTGCGACTCTGGAGTTAGAATATATAGTTAGGGGTGGTGTGTGGGGTGTGAAGCTCCCCACTTACTTTTCTGTTACTAAGCAATATTACATCAAAAGTTAACAATATCACCCCAAACCCCCCCTAACTATATATCCTAACTCCAGGGTCGCACTGCAGTGGGGAAGGGGGCATATTCCATTTTTTTGCTAATAATACTTGTCAGTCAAATGAAGTGTCAGGCAAATGAAGTGTCAGGCAAATGAAATTTCAGTCAAATGGGGTCAGGAAAATGAGTGTCAGGCAAATGAAAGTTAGGTCAAAAGAAGTAGACCCATATATATATACATATATATATATATATATATATATATATATATATATATATATATATATATATATATACATATATATATATATATATATATATATATATATATATATATATATATGATTACACATGTGTAGTACTTCCTATTACCACTGTCATGGCAACCACCTACTATAAATCCCTACATCATGTGGGCATGGTCCCTTTACATTTCCTGTGTGATGGACCTCCTTCCTGTGTGTGGGCATCAGTGTTCAACAGCAGGTAGCAATATCTCTTACAGGAGAACTGGCAAACTCAGGGCAGCTAGATATTTGTTGGAGGTTCAAGAACTACAGCAGAATGTGAGTAGAATTGTGTTATGCTTTGCATAGTGCTGGTATTACAGGGTGTGTGTGTGTGCATACTAGTTTACCTTGGAATACAGTCTGTCTGGAGAGCTCTCAACTGTGGGCCTATCCTCTTGGTGGCCAGAAGTGTGCCAATCATGTTTTGTCTGTCCACCACACAGGTCCTGTGTCAGATATTTCACTGGCAGTGTGTGTGTTGAATGCTATCAGTACATGGCTACATCCATTTCTGTTTCTAACCTCAATTCTCTGACTAAGGGTGTGTTGCAGACTATCCTGTAACACCAGCAACTTGCTAAGTGTATGGAACAGTTTTCCACATATGGGCGTGTGTTCCAGCCTCTGTCCTCCACCTATATACCAAGCTTTGCACATGTGACATGCTGTTGGGGGTTGTTGTGAAGTGGGCTGTGAGTATATTACACTGCCATTGCTGCCATCAGTACACTGCTGTTGTATCCCCCACACATACAGTAAGGCTGGGGCCATATATGTGTGGGCATCACCTACACAATAAATGTGCTCTTTTACACTCCAGAGGTCAGTGTATGTAACAGTGGTATATGGCCCTGTATTATTGAGTCTGGGGGAGCACCATAAATGACCTAAGCTGTTACAAAATGTGGGGGTTTCAGGGGTGAGCTGTCTTAAGGTATCTGGATGTACAGTACCGTATACTTCACCTATATTTACATTACTTACATAAATTGGGTTAATACAAGCCTAGTGCCTCCTGCCATACAGACTGCTCTGTTTGTCAGTGTGCTTGTGATGGTGTCAGCTATGCCTTGTTATGTAACAGTTACAACCCGTTTGGTCACCTGACGTCTTTACCACCTAGTGATTTTGTACAGAGTGTAGATAGAGGCTGCTGAACTATACACCTGCATTATATACTGTTGATTGTTTGGTATCCTGTGGCCCAGTCTGACTTCACTATTGTACATTTTGAAGGGTTTAGCCTGGATAGCAACAGCTGTGAACCTTTCCTGACTACTGTATTTGTGCAACTGTTTCACAGTTGCATTACTCTGTTTATATGGATGTCAGTGTCTGCACAGCTATATAACATGGGGTATAGAACTGTAATAGTACACAATTAAAGGTTTTCCATTTCTGCAAACCTGTGTGTGGTGTTTTTCCCTATGCCCTCTTTGTGGGTATATGTTGCATGCAACGATTGTCATTTGTATGTGTGGCCCATACAGTGTCCATTTGTTCAGGTGTTAACAGTAGGCATAGTGGCTGTTCCATATTATGTGCACCTTCTATATATGTATCTTACTGTACATATATCTGCGTGTGTATGTGTAGTCACATGTATATATATATATATATATATATATATATATATATATATATATATATATATATATATATATATATATATATATATATATATATATATATGTATATCTGTATCTGCATATTTGCGTCTGTGTATCTGTATCCTGGGGATGTTGATAGCTTCCACATTTTACATTTTCTATGGGAGCCAGACTGTACTGCATGATATGTTACCAATACCAGCCTGACATCATACAGGTGGGCTGTAGTACTCTTAACATCTTGTGCCCATGTTGTTTCAGGTCCTGGTTATGGTATCTGGAACACTTGGCAGTGTACTGCAGGGCGGATGTGTTTGGCTGTGGGGGGGGGGGGTATTCGTACAAGACATATAGTGTGTGTGGCCTCTCACCCCACATACTTGTTTTTGTTAATCTACCATTGCTATCTACAGATGTATGGCCACATATACCTATATAGATATATATATCTGCTTAAATATATATAACTATGTCTGTATATACCTATATGGATATATATATCTGCTTACATATATATAACTATGTCTGTATATACCTATATGGATATATATATCTGCTTACATATATATATATATATATATATATATATATATATATATAAAACTATGTCTGTATATACCTATATAGATATATATATCTGCTTACATATATATATATAACTATGCCCATATAAACCTACATAGATATATATCTGCGTACACATATGTAACTTGTTGTGTATATGTAGACATATAGGTGTAGTGATATTGTCTATTTCATGTCTGCTTATGTAATTTGTAAATATCTCATCTGTAATATGTCGTCTTTGTTATTACTTATCTGTCTACCTTGGTAATATGCCTTCTTTGTTATTACTTATCTGTTTACCTTGGAGCTTTTCTCCCCGGCCTCCACTGAAAATGGACATTAATCCAGTGGGACTATCCCGGTCAACAAATGTAAAATAAAATAAATAAATATGTGTCAATATAGGCATTTACATGTATACATGTTCATATATATTAATATATATGTATATATGTTTAGAAAAAAAAAAAAATATATATATATATATATATATATATATATATATATATATATATATACATATATAGATAAGTTGTATCTGTTTAGATATTAATATATTTACACACACATGCCTCTAGATGTTTGTATACATTTTCTGTACTGTTACATGACTGGACTGGATGTTATGTGTCTGAAAACATCAGATTTGTTTACATCTGGCATGGCTTAGTGGCAAATCACCTTGTCTATGGTGTGCAAGGTCCTGGGTTTGAGCCTTGCAGGAGCAAGTTATTTTGTTGCTGGGCAGAACATGGCCCATTGGATACAGATTGATTAAGGTACTTTAAAGCAGTTGTAAGTGAGTTTGTGCAGGTTTGCGCAGAGGTAAGCACTGCTAACTTCCATTTACAGTTTCTTACACTCAGTTAGCTTCTGTATTGCTTAACCTGTGTAGGCATTGCTTACCCCCGTACAGACAGGCTTAAACCTGCTTACTGCTGCTTAAAAGTGCTTACTCCTGCTTACCTCCTTGCTAATTTCTTTAAAAGAAAACAAAAAGAGATTGATAAAACAAGTGGTGATAAAAGGGGCACAAAGAGGGAAAGACAGTGGAGAAGATAGCCAGGGATGTGCAGGAAGGGTGTAGGGAAGGTCCATAGCTGCCCATTTCTTCTACAGCAACAGCTGTGCATAATGAATTTGGAGGTAGATTTGATCACTCAAACCACTGGGTTGGGGTAAGGACAACAATAATTCATTGTGATGCCAATTAGACCAAATTACAAAAATGAACAGCTATGTATGGGGCGAGATTTTTTTGTGGGAACAGGTTGCCCTTTTTTTTTTCAGGTGAGAGTGGGATGTTGGGGAGGGGTAGTAGGTATATTTTGGGAGGTAGGTTGGGTAGGTTAACAGACAAGACAAACAAGATGCATACAGGAGCAGTATATGACACATGTGGGGCTAAACACCTGGGATGGGGAGGGGTGTTTGAAAGTTGCAAGCCCATGAACCCCCAAATGAAAACTGTGGGACTGAGGTCCCCACCCATGGGCAGTCACCACTGCACCTTCATAGCCCCAAAGATGTCTGTGCTGGGGGCTGGGTAGGAGGGGCAGGCTTACCCTCTAATTGTGACACCTGGCCCTCAAGCTGGCATAGCTGGTCTTGAAACTCCCTGTTAAGCTCCCTAACACACCACGGCCTGGACCTGACGGTGGGTGATAGGTACCTCTCCGCTCCCGCTCCCACTGGAGGCTGAGCTCCATCCCCTGTGGTGGTTCCACCAGAAGGTGGTGCAGTGCCAATTTAGGAAGAGGTCCCAGGCTGGGCCCCAGACGTGCTGGTGCCCAGTGACATGGCCAGCTGAGGTGTACAGGTGGGTCTACTGGGACCGGCCTTCCCATATGAGCTATGGTGTTGCAGTTTTAAGAAAGATATCTGTTAGTCATAGTCAGCATTCAGGATTAGTTATAACAGGATGCGTAGGTATTCCCATTAACCCAAGACACCAGTTTACAACAGTTGCAGAGCAAGCAGAACACATGCATATGTGGGACAACAGTGGCCATTGCAAAAGCATGCAGGTTTCATTGATGGCAACAGGCCACCAATATGGGAGTATTTTAACATGGCACATGCATAGAACCAAATGTAAATATTTATAAACCAATAGGACATATGTCCCAACAAAAGTTTGGAGTGTACACGTACCCATTGAGGTGTGTAATAAGGTTATTTCTGCACATATGAAGGGGGTGAGAGAGAAAGGTCAATTAACAACTAATATATCCCTGTAGTTTTCACAACTTTCTTAGTCACTGCAGTGATCTGTCCCTTACATGTATTATTATACTACCCAATGTCCTTACTTTGTACAATGGTATGTTTGTAGATTAGTATATGCATGGACTGTGTCTTACGTATAGTCTGCACCTCTTACCTGTTATACCTGTTGAGAAAATCATTGTTAACACTACCTGACAATTTCTACACATACTCTCAGATTCCATGCTTGTAGACAAGTATACAAGTGACCTGTGTTGTACCTACAGTCTACATCTCTTACCTGTTATAGCTGTGGAGAAAATCTTTATTAACACTATCTGACAAATTCTACACATATTCCCAGATTCCATGTTGTTGTTATACACATACCTAACAATCTGTTTTTGCACACACTCTGGTCAAGGTGTGACAGGATGCAGGTGTTAATGTGACATATGTTGAGAATTGCTGTCATACACTTTGGGTGAGATGCTACAATAACAGGTTTGTTTCCATATACATTCTGATTTGACAGGGGAGCAGGTTACCGGGCAGCAGATTTGGGCCATTTATCTGGACATGCTGAACAGATCAGAACAGTTGAGGGGTATGACTATGCAAACAGCTTACTACCTGAACATTCTGCCACAGTCTGCACAGTTGAGGGTTATGATTATGCATACAGCTTTCTATCTGAACATTCTCGCAAACTCTGTACAGTTGTGGGGTATGATTATGCCTACAACTTATTACCACACCCAGGATTTAAACTCCTGCTGTGTGTGGTAAAAATATTACAGCTGACATCGCAATACACTGTGCTATCCCAGAATTGGTGTAAAGCATTCCAATGGTTTCTGTCTAAGTCTCCCTCAGTTGTTCTATATGACTGACCTCTTGGGACTTCCAACATTGTTATACTGACCTTCCTACACATTTAACCTGTGTTTGACAGTGTGGGAACACTGCTTAATACAACAGTATTATTTATAGAATGCAACACTACAACAACATATGAAAGCAGGATGTACACAAGCACTCCAGGGGTTATACTTTTATTCACAAGAAATTACACCTTTATTTCCACACAACCTATATGACAGTCTTCTTGTCATATTGTCTTGTTTATTCAGTACATCCCATACACAATACATTTTTATACAGGTACAACACTTTCCAGAACTGTTATATTTATTTGTTATGAAAGTGCATGCAGGAATATTACTAACCTGCCTTGCGATGCAGCCTTTGCAGCCTAGCAGCATGGGCTTGCTGATTCGTAGCCCGCTCATCTGCAGCTGTCAGAGAAATACAGTGATATTTAGCCATTACCTATCCATGGTATATACAAGCTAGGCAATCATTATCTATGCAGTAGAATGAGTACTTACTCAGTGCTGGGGCATCAGCCATTTGCCTGGATTCTTGGATCCGTTGCTCCAAGAGATCCCCCCTCCGCTGCTTCAGGTCAGCATGGTGATACCTGACCTGCTCACCAGTCCGGGGGATACTAGTGGCACTGGTGAGGTCACGGGTGAGACTGTCCCAGGCCTCCACTTTATACTGAGAGCCCTGGTACTGGCCTTGTAGTAGTCTCTCCTCACGGTGTTTTACCAGAAGCCATACCATGAATCTGGACTCCTGGATGCCCCAGCACTGCGCTCTAAATCGAGTGCCTTCTCCAACTCCAGCCATTCTGCCTACAGTAGGGAGCTGCAATCAGTTATGGGGATTAATGGCACCTGTGGGGTTTAAATACACCTGATTTCCCATACTTTCCTATGATTGGATGGTTTTGAAAAGGCTAAGCTATGGGCACACCTGCTTACCTAATGTTGGCATTGCTTAAAGGGGCATACCACTGGGCAGATTGAGTTAGCCAGCCTACACATTGCTTACCACAACTAAGCTGAGCTGTGCAATGCTTAGCATTGCTTAATATTTCATTTGCATTATATTTTCCTTTTGGCATTGATTTATTATTCGTTACATGTTATATATGTGTCTGGTATCAGGGATTCATGTGTGCATACACTGTATGGGGTCCTGGGGACTTCAACACTTTATTACAATAACACCTTACATCTAGCCTTACTGCAGTACTCCAGTTCACATATTTATGTTATGTAGCAGGTTATACCACATCACACTGTTCATAGATTCCTTTCACATGTTCAGTTTGATTTTCCTCTGGTGAGGATTTGTTTGTTGAAACCTCAGCTTTATGTACTGCTATGATGGCTTAGTGGTTAACTACAGTGACTGTAGTGTACAGGGTCTTGGGCTCAAATCTTGCAGAGGCTATTTATTTTGTTGCTGGAAAGAACACGGGCCATTGGATAGAGTGGTTAAGGCACTTTAAAGCAGTTGTAAGCAGGTTTGAGTGGGTTTGTGTGGAGCTAAGCAGTACTTACTTCCGGTTACAATTTCTTACACTCAGTTAGCTTCTACTTTGCTTAATCTGTGTAGGCAATGCTTACCCCCGTGCAAACACAGTTAAACATGCTTACTAGTGCTTATATATGCTTACTACTGCTTATTTGTGCTTAAACCTACTTACTAGTGCCTTATTCATTATGACACTGACACTTCAGATGTGCATTTCCTGCAGTACTTCAGTTCATAAATATATGTTTTTAGTGGATTTTGCAACAAAAATATTGGTTATAATGTGCTTTGCCATGTAAAACAGGCTGTGCTGCAGTGTGACTCGAACTGGGAATGCCTGTTCATTAGGCAAATGCTCTGCCCACTATACTATTGCTGTGCTGCTTCAGTTGCATATATCTTCTTTGTTATCCTATTCAGCCTTTTAAGCTGCTATAACCATAGCTAAGCAATGGGCACACATGCACAGCTAGAGTTAGCTGTACTCATATTTTGAATAAATAAATAAAAGGGTTTCTTCTTTTAATGTATATGTCCTGTTGCTGTTGTACACATGGGGGACTGTTGATGGGGATACGAGGACACCTATGAGTAATCTCGCTAATTTCTTAACACCTTCTGCTGTTTTACTTTGCAGGGGCATGTTTATACTGAGAGCTCTGGTTTCAGACACACCCCTGCACTCGGGCAGTGCACTTTCATAATTAAGCATGGCACGCTGCCAACCTGCTCCTACATGGGCGCATCCATGCAGGACTAAGTTAGTCCTGCATGGAAGATTAGTGAATCCGTGGGAATGTCTTTGTAGAAAAATACATGTAGTATTAATATTTTTGCGAGCCCTTTCAGTCACCGCAGAGAGTGAGGGTACTTTGTTTTGTCCATCTCCCTTAGTGCTGACAGGGAAGTTGTATTATATTTTCTGTGTTTCAGTCATTATTGACCTGACTGCAATCCTCAGTTGTATACCAGAAAATCAAAAAAATGACAAGGGATATGGTAGAATGTGAGCGATTTGATTGTACTGTTTTTCCACTTTACTGTTCTTATTAAAGCATAGCACATTTGTAAAAAACATATTTTGTGTTGTGCTTTAATTAGAATAGTTGTTGCATAATTTATTTTACTTGTCTAATGACATTTTTATACTGCCACAAACATTTAAAAAGAAAAAAATTAAGTAGTAAAAGTACTTTATTGTACAGTAAATGTTTTATCTTTAATAACATACGTAAACAAAGACATATTTGTAATTGTTTTTTTTTCCTGCATTTATAATTGTTTTTTGTTTTCCTGCGTTTATGTTTTTTTTTTGTTTTCCAGAATGTTTCTTGCTTAACGGTACTACAGACATGCCAGACTCATCTTTCATGTGACTATAATTCTCTGCATTATAGTGATAAGGTTTAAGATGTCAGGGCTACGGCACACTTGGCAAGTGTCAAACTACACTTCTGCCATAAAATTGCCTTATTTTGGTCCTCAAACACACACATACACACACACACACACACACACACACACACACACACACACACACACACACACACACACACACACACACACACACACGTACACACACACACACGCACACACACACACACACACACACACACAAAAACTTTCCTGTGCAGTCAAACAATAAATGCAATATTTTCCACAAATTCTCAAAACACATTGATCTTTTTTCATCCAAATAATACAAACCTTTTGTATTTAACGGCACATAAACTTTTTACGTGGGATATTACTTTCAGTTTATTTGTTCTGTGTAATTCCACTTGTCTCAGATCTACAGAAATTTTGTTCCAATGTACACTTTTACTTCTTCCTCGCAAGGACACTGAAATCTGCACTTCTACTGACCTGTTATGACAGAAGGTATGAAAAGTGATGCTGACTGTGCTGAACAGCAACACCTCCAAAGTCCTTGTTATCAGTGAGCCACATTATAGGAGCTCAGGGTAGCCTGCAGGTGATCACTTATGATGCTGACCGTGCTGAACACAACACCCCCACACTTCTTGGCATCACTGAGCCACATTCTAGGAGCTCAGGGTAGCCTGCAGGTGATCACTTATGATGCTGACCGTGCTGAACAGCAACACCTCCACACTTCTTGGCATCAGTGAGCCATGTTCTAGGAGCTCAGGGTAGCCTGCAGGTGATCACTTATGCTTCAAATCATTCACCTACAAAAGAAGACAAGGAGAGCACCCCACTGTCAACAGTAGCCAAGCATTTCCATCCATGCATATGTCTGTAACACACAAGTACCTGGAAAGCAAACTTCAAAGGAACAAAAAAATGTAAGAATTCCACTGTGGTGCATGTGATTAATACACATGCAGTTAGTCAGAAGACTTACAGAGCTTGCTGTTTAATTCCAGCAAAGGGCAATATTCTTAAACACTTCCTTTGTGGTGTGCGAGATAATGAGTCTATAAACTTAATGTTCCCTGGAAACTGCAAACATATAAGTCTCACTAGTCTCATATGCAAAGCCATGGAAAGAATTGCCATGGAAATGATCAATAAGACAAGG
Source organism: Protopterus annectens (assembly GCF_019279795.1). Classification (NCBI taxonomy): domain Eukaryota; kingdom Metazoa; phylum Chordata; order Ceratodontiformes; family Protopteridae; genus Protopterus; species Protopterus annectens. The sequence goes on along the minus strand of NC_056750.1, from coordinate 60,085,530 downwards.
TCTTCAAAGCAATAGATGAAGGCAAAATGCTTCACACTGCCTACCTTGACCTGGCCACGGCATTTGACACAATACCCCACTCAGGCATTGCTGACAAACTCAAGAGGTTAGGTACAAACCTGTATGTCACCCAGTGGATAGCCAACTGGCTCACAGACAGGACCCATGAAGTTAGAATTGGTGAGTCCACCTCTACAAAGAGGCCAGTCACAAGCAGAGCCCCTCTGGAATCACTTCTGGGACTGCTCCTTTAATGGCCTCTGGCTGACTAAATTTGCAGATGATTGCAAATTAAGAGCCGTCTTTGAATCACCCATTGACACAAATGTTCACCAGGAAGGGCTGACATACACAAATAACTGGTACTAGAGCCATGGACTAAAATTAAATGCCAAGAAATACATAATAGTATCCTTTGGGAAGTCATCTACCCCTGGAAACTATCATGCTGACAACACACCCCTAAGAACTGACCCAGTAGTTAGGAACATGGAGAAACACATAGACAGTAATCTAGCCTTTGACCATCATGTGTCTACAGTTGGGAGGAATTAATTCTATGTTGTACAACTTCTAAACAAATGTATGGCATCTAGAGCCAAGGAAATCATTGTTCCACTGTATTTGGCATTAATCAGACCTATCATTTAGTACAATGCCCCCTTTGGTATGTACCTGTATCATTGCTGGAGCCTTTCTATGTCCTGACAGAGTGCTCTTCAAACTATCTGGAGATATACAGAGCTAAGTATATTTTTCCTGGCACTTCAGAGTTGTGTACTGTTAATTGCTGCTTGACTAATTTTATATCATTGCTGGCCAACTTCAGAGTTGTGCACTGTTATTTTTGCTTCACTGTATAGTTTTCAGATCTCTGCTGAAGGTGTTTTTCCCCACCTCCCCATTTCTCTGTGTCTTAAGTTGGTATGACTGGTTTTACATCCTGTGTGTTATCTATCTCAAGGATTACTTGCATGAAATTAGACCCTCTTAGTAACAGCCTGCATATGATTGCTGGAGCCTTCCTGTGTCCTGACAGAGTGCTCTTCAAACTATCTGGAGATATACAGAGCTGAGTATATTTTTCTGGCACTTCAGAGTTGTGTACTGGTAATTGTTGTTTGACTAATTTTATATCATTGCTGGCTGACTTCAGAGTTGTGCACTGTTACTTTTGCTTCACTGTATAGTTTTTCAGATATCTGCTGAAGGTGTTGTTTTTCTCATACCCACCCTCTCTATTCCTGTCTTGTTGTTTAAATTAGGGAGCTTTTGCAGTTGCCCGCCCCCACCATAGATTTGATCTGGGACACTCCGCCCAGTCCCATCTCTTTACCTCATTCTACCTAATAGACTCCTTCTACACTTGTTTTTAGTCATTTTTAATTTAATTGCATGGTCTAACATTGCTACATATTTAAGTGTGCTAGCTTGCACTGCATTTAAATAGTTTTTAACTGCTGTTTTAGCTACTTTTCTGTATTAAAAAAAATCTAAGCCTGTTTCCTACCTTTCCTGTAACTAGTGTAGTCCAGATTCAGATTTGCTGTATCTAGGGCTGTATGTAAGCTTCTGAGTACCTCAAGCTTTCTGTGTTGGAGGGAAGCCTTCTAGCTTATCAGTGGGAGTGGTAAGCACTAGGTAACCTATCTATCACATAAGGAGTGGTTCTGGTCCAGAAATTGTAGTTATTGGCCGTTTGGGCAGTTTTTCCATCTCTCTCAACTTTCTGATTTAAAAGCCTGCATTTGCACTTGTTTCCCCCCTTTCCTGTAACTAGTTCAGTCCAGATACAGATTCTTAGTTTTAGCACTTGAATTTGCGTATTCGTGATCAGCACTTGTTCAGAACTTGTAAGGACTAAATAACCTACTAATTACTACAGCACTCAACCTTCCTCATTACCTAGAGGAAAACAGTTTTGGTACTTACTTTCCTCACTTGCTTAGAGAAAAACAGCTCTTGTACTCTCTTTCCTCACTTATCTAGAGGAAAATAATTGTTTTATCAGGCATGTCCAAGGGTCAGCTCCCAGTGTTCTCTCCTGTATATATGATGAATCTGGGCATCTTGGGGCAATATAGAATTTGCCTCGTGTACACAGACAACCCTCTTCTCCTACCAACCAACACTACAACCTGTGAGTGATGCACTTATCTAGCCAAACTGGAGGTACAGCTCTCTCCAATCAAGACTGAACCTGACAGTCAAGAGGAGAAGGTAAACACTTGCACCACAACACACTCATCAGATAGTCTCACTAAATCTACACCACCAAAATCCACACATAGAAACACAAAAACATTCACGGAGGCTCTCAATAATAATCTTCTCAAGCAACAGAGACCTCCAAAGCAGAAACGAAAGCAACCTCCACCCCCCAACACAACCCAAATGACACATAGCCCGCAGACCCAGTGTGCCACTCAGCCACAGCCAATAAGGCAAACCAACGTACCCAACACTCTAGTCATAGGTGACTATATAGTCAGGCACACTGATGTCCTACTCACCAGGCTAAACAAAGAGAAGGTTACTGTCAGCTGCCTGTCAGGTGCCAAGATCTGCCACATAACCCATGCACTCAGGTCACTCCACAACAAGTACAAATATGACTCTGCCATTGTCCATGTTGGTGTGAATGACCTGAGATGTACTTCCCTGGACTACATGAAAAGAGACATGGAACAGCTCTCCAATCTTGTAGCCCAGGCAGGTATGACCCTAGCCCTGAGTAGCATTCTGCCATCACCCAGAATGATACCGCAGTACAAGGACAAAATGATTGACTTCAACAATTGGCTAAGCTTCTGGTGTCATTCTAAAGGGATCCAATATCTGTCTGCCTGGGATGACATGGTCGACAGACCATGATGCTTTGCCAGAGATAGCCTGCACCTGTCACCCCTGGGATTCTGGATACTGGCTAAGGTTCTTGCCACCCTTATAGTGCATTTTTTAGGCAAGGTTCAAATGACAAATTCACCACAGTAACAGGAACAGGCAAGCAAAAACTGAGGGTGATGCTACTCAATGCTAGAAGTCTAAATCTCAAAATGCACTCACTCGAGGCACTCCTTAAAATGGAGAACATTGATATCTGTGCAGTGACTGAGACCTGGTTCAAGGCACCAGAGAGCACCCCTGCACTACCAGGCTATAACTCATACCACACTTTTCGGCCATGTAACCTGGACCGGAACACTAAAGGCGGAGGTGTGTCCATATTCATTAAGAATATCTACACCTCCAGGCTAGTTGCTCAGCATAATGCATCCGAAGTTATCCAAGTGCAACTAACTCTGTGCAAAACTGCAATCCAAATTGTAGCTTGCTACAGATCCCCCACCATGCCCCAGGATTCCCACAAATCTTTTCTTGATGTACTGGAAAATATTAGGGTTCAACCAAACATCCTAATAATCTGCGATTTCGACTACCTCACCATTAACTGGGAAAACTACTCATGTACCAACTCCTTTGCTCAGTGCTTTCTGGAATTTATAAACTCCAATGCCCTAGATCAACTTATCCACACCCCCACCAGGGGCAACAATATCCCAGATCTAGTCATTACCAACATGTGTAACCGGTGTTCCACACCTGAAGTCAAGGCCTCATTGGTCCGATCTGACCATAAGCTAATCACCCTAGATATCCACATCATGCCCGCACCCCTATTAAAGAAACCACAGTAAATAATTTCTCCAAAGCCAACTTCATGCTTTTTAAGACAGAAGTGGTGAACTTCATGACACCCATGCAGATGGACAATACATTTACGACTACAGAATCCTACACAATTGCACTTTATAAGCACTTACATGAGTGCATGGATCGTGCTATCTCAAACAGAACCAAGAAGATATCCCCTAAAAAAAGGAAGCCAATCTGGTGGTCCCCTGCCATAAACAAACTGTACAACAGAAGAAAAAAAACTGTTGCAAAAGAGAGTAAAATCCCATGAATGGAGGAGCTCCCTGGTTAGCCTCAGTAAGAAGCTGCGATCCCTGATAAAATCCTCTAAAGCTAGTTATGAAAACAAAATCACCACTGATTCTAAAGACAACCACAAAGCATTCTATAGCTATGTCAAGAATCTCAAGGGCAATACTCAGATCTGCTCTGAGTTACAGCACAATGGCACTAAATATACAGACCCAACTGATATTGCTAACATCCTTTTCAACTACCTCACCATTAACTGGGAAAACTACTCATGTACCAACTCCTTCACTCAACGCTTTCTGGAATTCATAAACTCCAATGCCCTGGATCAACTTATCCACAACCCCACCAAGGGCAACAATATTCTAGATCTAGTCATTACCAACATGAGTGACCAGTATTCCCCACCTGAAGTCAACGCCTCTATGGTCCGATCTGACCATAAGCTAATCACCCTACATATCCACATCCTGCCACCACCCCCATTAAGGAAACTACGGTAAATAATTTAACCAAAGCCAATTTCATGCTTCTTAAGACAGAAGTGGTGAACTTCATGACACCCAATCACCCATGCAGATGGACAATACATTTACGACTACTGAATCCTACACAATTGCACTTTATAAGCACTTACATGAGTGCATGGATCGTGCTATCCCAAACAGAACCAAGAAGATATCCTCCAAAAAAAGGAAGCCAATCTGGTGGTCCCCTGCCATAAACAAACTGTACAACAGAAGAAAGAAACTGTTGCAAAAGAGAGTAAAATATCAAGAGTGGAGGAGCTCCCTGGTCAGCCTCATTAAGAAGCTGCGATCCCTGATAAAATCCTCCAAAGCTAGTTACGAAAACAAAATCGCCACTGATTCTAAAGACAATCACAAAGCATTCTATAGCTATGTCAAGAATCTCAATGGCAACACTCAGATCTGCTCTGAATTACAGCACAATGGCACTAAATATACAGACCCAACTGATATTGCCAACATCCTGGCAGATAGGTTCAGTGCTAACTTTACCCCCCTCTCACCCCCTAAAGGGCCCATCTCTATTCCCGAAGAATGCAAAGTTCCTGTAATCATAGCTGCACAGGAATAACCCACACTCTCCAAAGCCAAGAACACAACATCCATGGGACCAGTCAACATCCCAGGCTGCATACTACATGAACTACAGAACGAGCTGACACCCCACCTAAGTATCATGTTCAATCATAGGCTCACCTCAGGCTTTGTGCCCGCTGAATGGCGCACAGCAATGGTTATCCTACTCCACAAGGGGGGAGCCACCACGGACCCCGGGAACTACCACCCCATTAGCCTGATGTGCCTGGTCTGCAAGGTCATGGAATGTATCATTATGGAACTTATAAACAAAGGCATTGGTATTCTACAAACTCTGGACCATATCCAGTTTGAATTTGTAAAAGGCAGATTATGTCTCCTAAACCTAATTGACTTCTTTGAAGCAGTCACCAAAGCTGTACACGAGGATAAGTAAATGTTTCATCTCCCAAGCCCCTGCTTAGACTTATCAAAGGTACTAGAACTTGTCAGAGATTTGGGATGCATGTCCAGGCTGAAAAGGCCATTGTGTTTGTTAGACTAGTACAACATCTATGAATCTATGAACCCATATACATATTATATTAACACCTTTCTACCTCCCCTCAGTCATTATATTTCGCATACCCAATTTTTGCCTTATTTTCTCGTTCTCTAATATACTCCAGTTCCTCAATCACATCGATACCTTTTTCATCCCCACTCTGCCCATTTTGCCTCATCAACACCTTGTTGTCCTTTCTTATCCCCCCTTGTGCCAGCATGTGCCTCACTCCTGCATATTGCAGCCCCCCTGTAATACTTACATTTTCTGTGCACAGCTGTTCCTTGTTCCTGCTCCCTCTTATTTATGTCTTCTCGTCCCTCCCAACTCCTGTCTAGTTGAAGTCATCTGCCTTTTCCTAAGTAGAAACACATCATTTCTTACCTACCAACTCACAAGCGTCCGCCTTTCTTTCTTTCTCTTCATCCTCATACATCAGCCCTGGCCTTCTCTCCTGAAGTCTATTTATAACTGATAGAGACTTAAATTAAAATTGTCCTGGAATACACATATTTGATGATTGCATGTTGTTACAGATGTCAGCCTCTCTTCATTGATTTTGCTGTATGTCGTCCGTAGTGTTTTCTCACACCTCAGTACTTCTCCAGTATGTATAGGTTATGGCTATAGTGCTACCATGTCGTCTTTTTAATTTATCTCAGAATAATCTAAATTACTAGCTTACTTCCTCTATTCATTTTTATTTGGGATTCATGAAAATTGTATTGCCTACCCATATGTCAGACGGTAAATATCAAAAATATAATGCAGATGTTTTGACCATATGCATAAAACATTTAAAATATTAATGTTAACGTTTATGTTGAAACTTAATTTTTTTACTAAATACAATGACCCCCTGCGACCCCCTGCTCCCCTTAAACTCATTAAGTATACCAAGATTGCACTACTTAAAATAAGGCAGAGTTTTATTTTTCAATTACTATCAAGGATTCTCTTTACTGTACAATATGTATGATATCAGAGTTATTGTATTTAGCTATTGAAGGTGTGGATATCAGAGTCCCAGTTATTAGTGTTAAGGGGTGGTCTATACAACTCTTTCCTCGACAGACACCATCTAGACTCTGTGTTGCTGCCCACGGCTCCATTCTTGGGTGAGTTTGAGGTGGAAGGACTCAGCATGTTCTTTGTGAGGAACTCCATAGAGACACAGGTAGGGCATACAAACTCCACATGGGCATTAGTCAGAGGTCAGGATTGAGCTGTGTATCTTGTTAATGGGAGGTAAAGTCCTTAACCATTATGTCAAATATATGTATTTTACCTCCTCCCTTAAAATCATATTTGGTACATTTTATAGTTAGTATTATTCAGGAAGTACAGCACTCATATCCAAGTTACTAATGCTATTGTATTATATTCATCAGAATATTCTTCAGAACATTCCAAACATAAACTTTCTGTTGCAAGTCATATTTATATTAAAGGATTTTTTTCTTTTCGAAGCAAGCAATCAGAAACTTGAATATGTTATCATAACTAAGTCTTCAGTACTTCTTTTAAATCTTTGTTTACATGCAAATGGTCTTTTATAAGCTTTGCTTTAAATATTTTAAGAAAGCTCATATATATATATATATATATATATATATATATATATATATATATATATATAATCTCAATTGTTTAATGTAACATCCTCTTACAAGGTTTTGGGGCTACGAAATGCATAATTAGCAAAATGTAAACAAAGTAATGGCATTGTGGATCTTCAAATTAACAGTAACTACTATACTTTTCCCTCTATTGTTAACAGACAGTGAAGGCAGGGATACTACGGCTGCTTTTATACTGAAACTTAACATTTTATGTATTTATCCTTTGTTGACCAGGTTAGTAGCCTCTTTTTAGGGGAGACCCAAAATGGCATTTATACTACTATGGAAAATTTGGCCAGGGCATCTGGGAATGTTACTTTTACATCCACCTAAGCTACCACCAGCTTAGGCAGATGAGGCCAGAGTTTAATGTCTTATTCAAAGGATGACATATTCAGGAAAGCAGCACTCCCACCCGTGCTGCACTGCACAATCAGCAACTGATATCCAAGTAGGAAGAGAACCCACAGCCTACTGCACAGAAGGCAAATATGCTAACTCTTGCATTTCTGACAATGCTAGACATTGTAATGTCTTTCACATTTAAGGTCAACCTACTGGCTAACACTTACAGCTAGTTAAACCAGAACTAATGCCCTCTGTCACAAGATCTTAACATATGTAAGCAAAATATTCCTAGATCAGTCGAAAAGCTGTTTAAAGTACTTCTATTCTATAGTCAACAATACTGACCTTTAGAAGGTTTAAACATGGCATTAGCAAATTCAGTATGTTTATTTCCAAATGGACATGTTCAACAATTTGCATACACACTATAGTGTCAATAATCCTTTTATTTTGTAATGGCCTTTCACTGTAAATGGGCTATGTCCACCTGGAACTTTCCAGTCAATACAACAGTAAAATAATATCTCAGATTTTAGGGTCTCTTTTATTTCTGAATTATCACATGGTTAAAGGTTCCATTCCAATATGAAATTCCAATAATGACAATAAAGTATAGCACTGATGCAGGGAGGTTGTTACTTTCCATGAGGTGCCTTCATCTGGCAACAACTACCTGAGTTCCTGGTAGCCTACATGGAGGTTAAAGAGCCCAGGGAAGTTATTCCAAAGAAAATAAGGTGTGCTTATTTATTAATTTAACTCCACAAACATCACATATAACATATCATATCATAACATCATAACATATCAAATAATACCTTCGCCAAATTTTCCAGAAAAAATACAAATTATTTACACTTTTCATCCATATTATATAAAAAATACACATCTGCAGTCCAACATGTTCTGAATTGCAAAAATCATCACTATGCCTACTATTTCTCTAAATGTCATATTTTATGAAAAATAATGCCCACATGACAGCTTCCCAACATGGCATTCTCCCCTTTAGTTCTAAACGATGTAATTCACATTTTAAGCGATTCCACAAAAATTGGACCTTTTCACAAACTTAAATACATAATATAGTTTGCATGTCATGACATGTATATATTCTTAAATGCATGTTTTTATACTGCATTTAGCTCTTCACTAGTAATTTTTGTGAGCAAGACATGACAAAAAGTCTTACGTGGGTTGTTCTTGTGTCTTTCGGCTTTTCCCGGTTAGAGGTTGCTACAGTGGAACTCCGGTCTGCTAATAATTGGCATTAGATTTTTACATGCTGAGTTGCCAGCTCTGATGCACAACCTTCAACGAAGGTATGCTCATTCACGCATGTCTCCACACAGAAGACGCTTTAGCTGAGAATCGAACAGGACAACATCTTACTGTGAGGCGACAACGCTACCGCAGCACCACCAAATTCATCCTTTAAAAATATACTAGTTACATTTAATTTTAACATATTTGTCAAAAATATGCTTATGCCACAGATAAGGCTTCTGCTCCATATCCATGTGTTTTAAATCCCAAAATTACAAACTGTCTCTGTTGCATAAAAAGATGACATCTCACTGCAACTCAAATTACCTGATACCAGTCAGTAGCTTGGGCACTGGAGTTGCCAAGTGATAGAAAATGACAGTGCCTAGTCAGTGATGGTTTGCTCATCATGGTGGAAGGACATGATCCAGCCTTCTACAATGTCAGCACAGTTGGAGATATGCACTTGGCTTAGCCATAGTTGTGTGGTAGCCTTCATGGAGCATGTGCAGGAATGCACACATTCCATGGAGCATGTGCAAGAATGTACACATTCCATGGAGCATTTGCAAGAATGTATACATTCCATGGAGCATGTGCAGGAATGCGTACCCCAATTAAGAAGGTGTTTTAGTAGTGTCCACATGTCAGAGGCTGAGGAATACTTAGAGTTAAATAAGAAAAAGTTAGTAGTTGCCTGCATGATAGTTTCCTATGACTCGGTCTTCCATCACAGGGGAATGGATGAGCTAACTCATGGTAGACATGCAGTAAAAGATAACATTTTTATATTTTTTCTTTAAAATCCATTAATTTAATTTTCCTTTGCAATATTTTATTGTTAGTTTACAGTGGATATAAAAAGTGCACACCCCCCTGTTAAAATGCTAGGTTTTTGTGATATAAAAATGAGACCACAATAAATCATTTTTTTCAATCAAATGAAGTAGACCCATATATGTATATGTGTATATATATATATATATATATATATATATATATATATATATACATATATATATATATATATATATATATATATATATATATATATATATATATAAATATATATATATCTATATGTGCATCATTTTATATATATATATATATATATATATATATATATATATATATATATATATATAAATATTATATATCTATATGTGCATCATTTTATATATATATATATATATATATATATATATATATATATATATATATAAATATTATATATCTATATGTGCATCATTTTATATATATTTTATATATATATATATGTGCATATATATTATATATATATATATATATATATATATGTGCATATATATTATATATATATATATGTGCATATATATTATATATATATATATATATATATATATATATATATATATATATGTGTGTGGGAACACTTCACAATGCTGAAACCCCGAAAGATCGACTTTCATATGGCCGACACCCCTTGCTAATTAAATAAATCAACTCTGAGATCACACTACAGTGAAGAGAATGGTACATTTCCTGTTCTATGTTATATGATGATCTCCATTTAAATCATTTGAAGTTTCAAAAGTTTGATCTTATGGTCCGACCATATGAAGTTTGAAGTTTTGAAAACTTTGAGCTTCCAAAGTAGACCCATACATACATATAGATGATATATCTATATCTTTGTGTATATATATATATATATATATATATATATATATATATATATATACCTTACCAGACACCTGCAGCAACTGGAAAGACCCCAAAAGTACCTCACCAGGAGGATCAAAGGGCTCAAACAGATGCCATATGCTGCCCGGTTAAAGAAACTCCAGCTCTACTCAGTGGCATACCGCCTGTTCAGAGGCGATCTGTGCCTGACGTATAAAGCCATGTCCAACCCAGAATGAATGGACATGCTGCACCTCAGAAAATCCAAATGCCATCGAGCTATGCGCTCGAGACACTTGAACCTCAGCACTGAAATAAATAGGACATGCTGGAGGGACAGATTCATAACCAAGAGGCTCCCTTCACTCTGGAATAAAATCCCAGTCCAGGTTAGGCAGAGTCCCTCATTGACTCTCTTCAAGAGGAATCTTGATGAGTGGATGGGAGATCGTAGGTTTACCCCGGGTATCACTTCTATGTCACTGTTAGACAGAGGCACAGTATACTAACCTCGAAAAAGGGCATAGCAAAATAAATTTAAAATGGGTGGCGAAAGCCAAACACATTCTGGCTAGGCTTATAAATGCCCTAGGGCAGATAGCCTAGTATGAACCTATGAACTTATGAACCTATATCTACATTTTTAAATTGAAAGTAGTTTTCATCGAACCGTATTTCCTTGAACACACTTCCACGAAAGTGCATTCCATCAAAAATGCACTTTTGCAGAATAAAAAACTAAAAACTAAAAAAAATAACACACTGCCCACTGTTATGCAGGGGGGCAAGCCCCCCTGCACCCCTCCCCCCAACTTTAATATTCTCACTCCGAGATTGCACTACAGTGGGGAAAAGGAAATATTCCCTTATCCCCACTGTACTACGATCTCAACAAAACTCTCCTTAGTTGTACATCAACAGTATATGTTGATGTACAACTAAGGCAACATGCAAACTGCATGTTACTGTTTGTTTTTGTTTACTGTTTACTTTAGCAAAAGTGCTTTTTTGACAAAATGCACTTTTGCTAAAGTAATTTCAACAAAGTACAGTACCATACTGAGGATAAAACAAATAGGAGTCGTATGTATAAATATATATATATATATATATATATATATATATATATATATATATATATATATACACACATTTATAATTATACTGACTTATAGCTGCATCTTCTGTATGAAATGAATCTTTACTATAATTGCTTAAGATAACATGTGCAAAGGAATATTGTCTCACTCTGCATTCCATAAATAATTTAGGCAAATTGTAATATATAAAATGTATTGGATTTACTATATACATCCTTCTGTTTTTTTCTCTTAAAGTATGCAGTATAGACCCAATTTAAATGGATTCAGTCTATTACCCAAGATGACACAAAAATATGCACTACAGTTTCATTACCATATATTTTGGTAATAATAATAATAATAATAATAATAATAATAATAATAGTAATGCAAAGCATAACCCATGTGACTTTCAAGACATAAGTTAGATTTGCTCATATAAATGTTCTTAATATAAGGCATTTTGTAAATGGCACCAAATTTCCAAACATGATCAATCTTTTCCATGATTTCTAACCAATTTTAGTTATCTCTTCACTACCAAATTGAATTTTGAAGCATTAAAGATCATCAGATTTCGATGTTATGCCATCATTAATCCTATCCTTCTTAAATCCAACAGCTGTTTACATATTAATGTATAACCTACATTCCTTCAAAAGCAATTAATTTAATTTTGAATCATCGGCACGGCTTGCATTGCCACTTGCACAAAAGATACCAAGCTATCTACATAAAACAATATCAATGGAAACTAAGCTAATTTTGAAATGCTGTATCAAACTGTTGCTATAGCTTCCTGTTTGCAAAGCTATCAAAGTTTTATATAGAGCAAATATGATTGCACTTGAAGTCCACCTTTGTTTAACACATATTACTAAGGCGATAGGTTATCCAAAGTACTTTTTTTTTACTCATGAGTTTTTATTGTTTTTCTTGAAAATTTAACAATTAATTACTTGTAAATTATCCAAAAGAAATAATAAATTGTAAATATTAACAAAAATAACTAAATATTTACATTATGTACATTGGCCTGAGTATAAATTATGCAATAAACCAATCCAAGACAGTTATACATGTTGTTTAGACGAAAGTTTTTTTTTTCCTTTTGTCTTCTTAATACCATTCTTTCAGGAAGAGACTGAATCCATTCTCAATGTTTCGATAAGATGAGTTACCTTCTTCCATGGATTGTTGCTCCATTTCTCATGAGTAATCCTTGACTCTTTAACTTTGACTTCCATCAATGCAGTTTCATTCACGAGGTTCAAAAATTCTTCAAAAGGTGGTTCAGAATTGGAATTCCACTTCCTAGAAATGCATTTTCTAGCCACTGCTAAAATAGTCCATAATAAATATGTCTTTTCTATTAATTTCTGTTTTTCAATTAACATTCAGAAAGATTAACGATTTTGTTAATACAAAGATGTCTGAAAATAAAGCTTGCAAAAAATTTCTAATGTCTTCCCAATATTTTTTAAGTTTAATGCAATCATGAAATATATGTATCCAATCTGCTTTACAAGTTTGTAGTCATCTCCAGCAAATTGCATTATTAGAAGAATCAAATTTGCTAAGTCTATTTGGTGTATAGAATGCTCTGTGCAGAAATTTCCAAGTATATATTCTCCAGAATTGAGTATTAGATGTTAATTTAACAGATACAATAAATTGGTTTTGTTTTCTAAAGTTAGGTTAATTGAGTGACCTTTAGTAATAAAATTCCAGTAAGTTTGCCTGAGTTTAACTTTATAATTTATTAGTAATTTGTATAGGTTTTAAATTGTATTTTTCCAATTATGGTTATCATATATGATTTCATTTAAAAGTAGTTTTCATAGGTCACACATAAATGGTTTTATATATATATTTATTCCAGTTTTTAAACATATCTCCATCATTTGATTTGAAGTATCACACTTTAATTCATCATAGTTTGTTTTCTACTACCCATTGCTTATAATCATCCATTTATTATTTTTGATTCATATAGTCTAATAAATTATTTTATTATCCATAAAATTATTAAGCTGTTGTTCTTGGTTATTAATCATCCACTGCCTCAGTTATATAATCATTGTCTTGTATTCTAGATTACAGCATCTTTTGCAATATCTTTCTATTTATTTATATTAATTTCATTGAAAAAATTCTGACTATCCAAACCTGTAATACCTTTATGAAATTACACTAGACTTTTCATTAGTTAAACACTTATCAAGTGGATTATTCACCTTAACAGCAGAGCAACTGTTTGTTTAAAATTTCAAAATGTAACTTTGTTCCGTGTGCTGAAATATAATTCTTTCCAATCTCTACCATCTTCTTCTATGTATGCTGTCATATATTTCTTCTCTCCTTTAATAGTTCATGTTTGTAGGGGTGCAATTTATTACTGCCTACCTTTCAAGTCAAATGATGGCTTTCTCTGCTATTCTTTAATTTTTTTGAGCTTTTTCTCATATGTCTGTTGTGCCACAAGTCGAATAGAGACAGTCTGTAAAACCATTTACTCAACATAAATACATTTATAGAACATTATATATTTTGTTCATTTTCATCTTCCACTTGTATTCATTACCTAATTTAACTTTTAGCCCCACCATCAGATCAATGCACTTCTAACATAAACATCTTAAATCAATGGGATCTTTCCATATTGTGTCCTTTATGCACCAGTTTTATCATTGTACTCAAGTAAACAGAACAGTCTAAAGACTGCTGACCCTTTCATTTGTCCCATATCAATTGCTCCTATATTATTTATTATAGACTTGTGAGCCAAACAAAAGTTAAATCACTATGACACATATTTCTTTAACCACTTTTGATTAACAGTTAAGAAAATTATTTCTAATTTGTATTTTTTTGTAAAATGTGGGTACTCAGAGTCCTAAAGCATAAATATCATTATGGTGAATTATCTCTTTATAAAAGACACTGTCATTATTTAATCTTTCTCCCTTTTTTTCTTTTATCAAGACTAACATTACTTTTAAAACGTTATCTTCATATCATATAGCACTCAACAGTAACATAGGTTAATAGATTGTTCCAGAACACAGGACTTGAGCTATTTGTAAAAAGGTTTTAGCAAGCCAATAATCCCCGTTTCTTATTTTCAGTGGTGAAATCAACACATTAGGTTTTTTTTTACTGGAACATCCCATCTGTGCAGTATACTTTTGTTTTGAATTGGTAACTTAAAAAAAAACAACCAGTATGCATTCTTTGTCCACTATAGTCCAAGAATCCTTGCTTTGTAAATAGGTCTCAATCCATAGTTTCTCATATTTCCCCAAATTCCCTAAGTCATGTTGAGAAGCAATGGCACATTTAAATGCCTTGACATTCTACAACTCCCCAACTATGTTCAAAGCTTTTCATACTGTTGATATTGAAACTTAATATTTCATTTGTTTTTTTCTTTTTCATGCCTTTTCTTCTTAATAAATGAATTAACTATTTCCAGTGAATCAATGGATATTTTATTTTCACTGTGATTAACCTCCCAACACCAGATTCTATCTGTAATCCTAAAAATTATTGTGAGCTTCATTTTC
Organism: Protopterus annectens; assembly: GCF_019279795.1. NCBI lineage: Eukaryota > Metazoa > Chordata > Ceratodontiformes > Protopteridae > Protopterus > Protopterus annectens. The sequence goes on along the minus strand of NC_056750.1, from coordinate 60,070,425 downwards.
CTGTTTTGATTCCAGTAGCCATATTTCTTGTCTATTTAAGACTTTATAAAAAGTGAAACATAAGCAGTAAACTCAGAAGTCATTTAGCTAAAAAAATGGTATGTCTTTAAGGGTTAAGTTGAATATATCCCATGGACCCCCAATACAGGGGTTTATGGTATAACATGGTAAGGACTTTAGCTTGGCTGTCTCTTTCAGTTTTTACTGAATGTTTTGTCTGTGTGACCTGTTTGCTCTTTGCTTGGCTATTTTGCTAGACAACATTAAAGACACTATTGGTCCATTAGTCAAATGAATCTTCAAGAATCTTCTTTATGCTGGCATTTTTCCAGGATCCTAAAAGCATTCTTATGTAACTCTAGTACATAAGAAAGAAAGTAGACATATAGTAAGAAATTAATGACCTATTAGCCTAACTTTATTTCTGGTGAAATGTTTTGACAGTTGTATTATAGGCATCGTGAATAAAAATGGAAATAATTTGGCTATTTTAAATATTCATCAACATGTATTTATAAAGGGGTAATCTGCATTTACTAATTTAGTATAATTTTACAAACAGATGTCGGTAGCCTTAGATCTTGGCCTATCTTCAGGACTATTATACATTCAGTTTTGGTAAAGGTCTTTGTTTTCCTACCTTCCTCTGTTATTTTCTAGGCCATGGGTGAGAAGAATATTAGCTCATATGCAGTTAGATAGATTAAGTCATAGCTGTTAGGCAATTCTCAGTCTGTAGTTATACAAAGCATAAGGTCAGGATATGTACCAATCAAAATGAATGTTCCTCAGGGATTGGTTTTGAGACTCCCTTTGTTCAATAATGTGTTTGCTACATTTCCACAGAATAAATATTGTTGGCTTAGTAGCTTTGACGATGATTACAACATGGGTTTTATAAATCACTGATGAAAATTATATCTGTAATATCAACAGTTACATAAAAGAGATAGGAAATTGGGCCAAACCTACAGTTCTTATATTTACCATTGAAAAATGGTTCATTATGTATTTTGGAAACACTATAGTTGTTAATTCATTTTATTGTCATTAATGATATTAAAGAAAATGTTGACATGTGTAAAGATTTGGATACTCCAGCCATTCATGTCCTGTTTCTGTAACCTGCTATCCACCTACCTTCCACCATTTTATTAAAAAAAAAAAAACTTCTTCTTTGCAACTGTAGCAAACCACTTGCTACAGATGTAGAAAACAGTTGTTACTGTTTCTACCCTGCCTGCAAGGAGTACTACAATGTTTATGTTTTAATTAAAACAAATCTTTTAAACTGCAGAAAACTGCTTGCTGAAAATGTAGCAAATGATTGCTATGGTTTATACCCTGCCTGCACAGAGCACTACAGTGTTCAGTTTTAATTAAAAAGAGAGGGAATTTTTCTTTCTTTATTTTCTTTTAAACTGTAACAAACTTCTTTATTTCTTTATTTATTTATTTATTTATTTACATTTGTTGACCAGGAGTGTCCAACTGGACATAGGTCCATTTTCAGCGGAGGCCCGGGGAAAAAAGCTCCACAGTTAAAATAAACAGACAGTAGTTACATTGGATTACATAGGGATTAACAATTTAACATAGCAATTACTTAACAATCTATTTACAGATGAAGAACATAGTACATCAGTAGACAACTAGAATCTTTATCTGTGAAGTACATAACAGACATTAACAAATGTTGCAATGAGAAGTTCCTGCTGTATAATAAGTACTAGGCTTATGAGCATCTGAGCTTGCTATAATCAAGGTAGTTAGTGGAGTGGAAAGAAAGGTAGTGGTTGGATGGGGTGGGTTCTTGTTATAATGTAGTAAGCAATTGTTGGAGTTTACATCACACATGCAGCGCATACCACTCAGGTTTGACTGCAAATGCAATACTAGCATTTAAAAGCCAGTATTGCATTAAAGAGAGATCTGGGTGGCTGATCATGTCCCCCAAACAGTTTGTGCCCTCGGTATTTGCCCTTGTCATCCTGCCTTAGCTATGCTATTGCTATGGCATCACCAATCAACAGTACATTGTTAGTAGTAGAGGATTTATGTGTACTTGGTTGTGGGTGAGTTTTTTCCTGGTGACTCTTGACTATGGATATGGCAGTACATGTTGTGTTTTTTATTTTCCTTTGAGACCTAGTCTTGTTAGACCTTGGCAGCTTAAATAATTACTTTTTTACAGCTTCAGCATATCATGGTAGCCCATGTATTTGAGTGTTGTGCTATGGGGCTTGTGGTGCTCAAAGACTGTGTTTTTGTAAGAGTGGTACCCCCTGTTAGTTAAATATTTGCATCTCTCACGGGTAGTTTATGATGAGGTGAGTAGTTTTTAGTAGTTTATGAGAATGAAGCAGTTGATACACTGTCTTAGTATAGCATGATCTAGAGGCTGGCAACTAAAGGAAGGAATGCTGTTTGACCTGCCATATTGGTCCAAGAATATAGAAAATTAGGGATATAAGGCTTATTTATATGGTATTGGTTTTGCTTTTAAATGTTTCTTATCCTTGGTAAATGTTTATATGAGTGCAGAATATTATATATTTGTAAGTACCAAAATGTTTTTAGTTTAGTAGTTAACTATTGCAGGTGATCTCCTAAGCTAGAAGCAGCTTTCAGTAACTGAACTTTGTCCTAAATAAAGACATAGGTGTCTATCACATTAGCATTTTTGGTATTCATTATGGTAAGGATCAGGCCTCTTGTGAAGGAGTTTAGGGTATTACAAGTTTTGTGAACATGTACTGTTCTCATAGCACAGGGTCATTTGAAGTCCTGTAGGGAAGGTATAAGATTGTTTATGAGACAGAAAAGAAAGATATCATATTCAGACATTCCATTTAGGTCATGGTACTCAGGCCCTGGATTTTCCTGAAGATCTTAATCCTATAGTTGTGCCAGTGGGGAGTTTTACTGGGGATCTGGAGAAAGCGGGAGAAACCAGCCCCCAGACTGACTGCAATCTCTGTGTGCTCTTAAAGGAAATTGTACTTTACTGTGTGTGTGTACTTGTCATCCTCCCATTGTGTACTCCCCTCGCTGTTGCCAGTGGTGAAGATTGAGGCTCCTTGAGTACTGGGCCAGTGCAGGGGCATCACATTAACATTGTTGGGGGACTCAATGATTGCTTACAATATGCAATTGTTAGCGAACATGGTCAGCCACAGACTGTCCAAGTGTTCTTGCACTTCTGAGAAATAAATTCCAAACAGGAAGGAGCCCAGCACAGAGCCCTGTAGTACTCCACTAGTGACTGGTCTTTTTCTTGTCTTGTTGGTGAGCTAGTTGGCTACCCATCTGATAATGCAAGGTTCATTCCCAATTGAGAGATTTTCTCTATAATACCTGAGTGAAGAATTGTGTCAAATGCCTTGGCTAGGTAAAGATAGGTGGCATGCACTGTCTTTCCCTCATCCAGGGCCTTGGTGACTTTCTTGAAGAAGTCAAACATGTTTAACAGGCATGCTCTACCTTTAATGAATCTGAACTGGGTTGGTTACAGAGTTTGGAGATTATCTATGTCCTTGTTGATAAGTTCCATAATGATTCTTTCCATGACCTTGCAGATGAGACTAGTCAAGCTTAGAGCTATAATTCCCAAGGTTGGTTGAAGGTCCGTCTTTGTGCAGAGAGATTACTGTTGCTGTCCTCCATTGCATCAGAACATAGCCAATTCACAGGCTGTGGTTAAACTGGGATCTAACTGGGCCTGCTAGGTCATGTTTTAAGTTGTATAAAAAGTAACCTGGGATGTTGTCTTGTCCTATTTATACCATATTTTTGGCTTTGTAGACCACTGAGATGACCTGCTGTCTTGAGATAATAGGCTTAGGAATGGTGGCATGTATACTTTGGGGATGACTGAAGGGGACAGGGAGTGAAGTTTGCTCCAAATCTGTCAGCTAGCAGGTTAGCTATTACCTCCAATTGAGTATGGGTGGTGCCATCCACAACTAGTTCAGCACATAGCTGGTTATTCCCTTTTAGATTTTGGATGTTGTGATTATCCTTAGGTAGTGAAACTATTTTTGCTTTGTAATTAGCTTTGGAAGACTTGAAAAGATCTCTAATTTGTTTGTTTAAGCAAGGGAGGAATTTTTTCCTGTGCTATGCCAGTTCCCTCTTATTCTTGGACGTTAGTTTCCTTTTCTTGTAGTATACCCTGTTTATACTAGGGGTCCACCAGGGTGGCTTGTTCTTTTATCAAGACCTGATTTTAATCCAGTCAGGTATAACCAATTCTATACAACTGCTTAGGTGGTTATATAGGGCATTAGTATACACCTCTACATAGGAATTCATGTATCTGCATTTGGGGGTGGGGCTTTGAAACTTCTTATACTATCACTTAGTAGGAGGTAGTATGTCTGAAAAATTCTTAAGCGTTTTTGAGCTTGATGAAGTATCTGGTCTTATAATTACGTTGAACAAGATTGATTTATGGTCTGATCTTTTCAGGGAGGACATCACACAAGGAGGTGCAATGCTCTTGTACATTAGCGAGTACTATGTCTTGGCCATTTGAGCTTCTTGTAGATGTGCTAACTAGCAGTTTCAGAGCATTTGCATTGACAATGTCCATGAACCTCTGAGCCAGCATGTTTGTGGTCATGTCTGCTTTCCATTTAAAGGTAGGATAATTAAAATTACCCATGAGTAAGCTGTCAAGCTGTATGGCAAATGACTCCAGTAAGTCCAGGTATATGGTATGCTTTTCCTGTTTCATGGTGGGGGATCTATAGCCAGCTATGATGTGGTAGGGGGCTTTGCCTATAGTTAATTGGACATGGAGTAGCTCAAGAGAGTCATACTGTTTGACCAGTCTCGAGGTGTACTTATCCATAATGAAGATGGATATGCCTCCTCCTTTGGTTCTTTCATGATCAGTTTGTGGTCTGAACATATGGAAGGCATTGTATCCCTGCATGGCTGGGGTGCTTTCCGCTCCTTTGAACCATGTCTCAGTGACTGCACAGACATCAGGATCTTCCACAGTGAGAAGTGCATCGAGGGAGTGCAGTTTCTTGTTTAGACTCCTAGCATTAAGCAGCAGTACCTTGAGTTTATCTAGAGAGAATTTTGTTATGTTGGGACATTTATTTTCACACTGCCTTTGCCAGGTTCCAAAAGCCTACAGGAGACAGATGCAGACCATCTGCGACAAAGCAGCATGGCCTGTCAACCATGTCTTCCCAGGCTGCCAGATATTATAAGGTTAGTAAGGCATATTGGTCTATAGTTGCCAGGGTCAGAAGTAGGGGCACCCTTTTGGACTGGAGCAACCACTCCTGATCTCCATGCCTCTAGTATGAAACCAGTTTAAAGACTGAGATTGAACCATTCTAGTACTGGATGATTGAGTCAGAGCTTCATACTGACAAGGAAATATCCTGGCTCATTGTTAGGCCCATGTGAGTAGCACTTTTTTTACCTAGTCAGAACTTTTATGAGTTCCTCATATGTGATCTTAGGGATGAATCGAATGTCATGTGGGAGACTCAGTAGGAATGTAGGAAAAATGTGAATGTGTTTATTGATGTGTTGGCAATGTCTCTTGGGTCAGAGTAGGTATTATTATCATATACCAGCTTAGTAGAGGTCAGGGTATTGTTTCTGACTTTTCTAACATTAATGAAGGATTTATGGTTAATCTTGATAGAGATAGTGATTTTCAGCTCATATATAGCCTTGGTAGCTTTGGTTTTGTTCCTAAGTTTGTTGTTTAACTTACTGAAGTCAGTTATTTAGCATGGGGATTTCAGTTTGTTTTAAGAGAAAGGAGTTTCTTTCTTTCATTATATAACTTGTTTATATTGGAGTTACACCATAGGGGTTGGTCCATTGGTAATGTATTTATATCAGATTGGGATAGACTTCTCAATGCAGACATTGAGATGAGGAAAGGAATTATCAGATACAGTGGTTCATAGGTTCATAGGTTGGTAGGTTATTAGGTTGGTACTAGGATATCAGCCCTAGGGCCTATACAAGCCTAGCCATAACAATTCCCTACCTATTTCTTCCCACACTATTTATTTCCCTGGACCCCTATCTAGCAGGGTGACTGTTTCTCCCATCCAATCGTCAAGGTTTCTTTTGAAGAGGGCCAAAGAGGCACTCTGCTTGACATGTATGGGCAGTCTGTTCCAGAGTCTGGGGAGTCTATGGGTCAGGAACCTATCCCTCCAGCATGTTTTGTTTCTTGTGATGACAAGGTTTAGATCCCTGGAGCGTGTGGCTGTGAGGGATTGGGATTTCTTTAAGTGTAGCATGTCCAACAGCTCTGGGTTTGACATGGCCTTGTATGTTAAGCAGAGATCATCTCTGAGTAGACGATATGTGACAGAGTATAGCTGGAGTCTTTTAAGGCAGTCAGCGTAGGGCATCTGCTTTAGGCCTGTGATTCTTTTAGTGAGGTATTTCTGCGGCCTTTCCAGTTGATGCAGATGGTGTTAATTGCAGGGTCCTTGAATGAAAGAGGTCTCTTAAACTGCCTCAGGTCATCGGCTAGTGGCAATATGTCTGCCTTATAGAAATGATTACCAATAGATGAGTTTGGATGCAAATGGGATGGGTCCAAATGGTAGATATTACTAAAAGTAGTCAGATCTAACCAGTGACTGGGCTGCTATAGGTATTATATTAGTTAAGATTAGGTCCAGTATATTTGTGTCTCTAGTAAGAAAGTGCAGTATCTGGTCTCACAAATTAGCACTGATGAAATCTAGGAAGAGCTGAACATATTTTTTTGTAGTAGTGTAGGGTAGTGGAATGCCTCAAGTATAATTTTGTTTGGTTCAATGTTGAAGCACTTGGAGCTTTTGTTTAGTTATTCCTCATGGGCTATCAGTGATATAGAAAGGCTTCTGTACTTGGCAGGATATGGTGATGTATCTCAATAATGTTTGCTAGTAGGGGTTTGAGGTTATTGTCTTGCTATACAAGTGAAGGAGTTTCAGGAAAATACATACATCACCACCACTAACAGTTATACCCTCAGTAGAAACACACTAAATCCAAGTAAAGATGGTGTATTTTCACTACACTGTAACTATGTTTCAGCAATAATGCAGATGTAGATATTTTCCAGAGTCAGTAGGTTTTACGTAGTATAGTTTCTTACTGAGGTTTCTAGCACTGAGCAGTGCTATATTTATTCTGTCCTGATTTGTTTTTTCTAGGTTGGAAGTTGGTGTAGACTTGCATTGCCCAAAATGCCCTTTAGGGGTTGTGAATATTTTGGCTAGATAGTACAGTTAACCATCGCCATCCAGCCGATACATGCATTGGTCTCCCTTGGAATGACAGAATTAACTAGGCCAGCAGTTAAAGCATTTATTTTCATTGTGACATTACTCTTGATGAAGTTTAGATGCTGCTGAAGACTAGTTTGTTCCCAGCCTGAGATGCCTATTCACAGAGTCTCTTCATATTTGTCTTCAAGTAATCCAAGGATGTGAATGTCTCAGGTCATTTACTCTCGCATAAACAATGACCAAGTTATGTATATGTGTGTGTGTGTATGTGTGTGCGTACCTGGATATAGGGATGTGAGTGCCTAGTATCCAAATCTATCTGGGACCTGATAGGCAGCTGAGCATCACCCTTTCCTTGCTTAGTCTGCTGGATGGTTCATCTGTCTCATTATGAAGTCACTTATAACTAGAACATTTCCATGTGCACTGGCTGGCCCTCATATCTGTAACATTTAACATTTGCTAGCTTGGTGACCCTTTTTTTGCACTGATTACACTGGATTGTATAGCTGATTGAATATCTTTGTGCTGTTGAGGATTTTGTGATCCAGGTTTATGCCTTCTAGGTGCTTGAGGCTTAGAAAGAGAACATGGTGATGGGAGGTGGGTATGGGCTCATAGGTTGTTAATAGGCTAACAACCTCTAAGGCCCTTACAGGTTTAGCCATGCATCCCAAACCATTTGGATTCAGAGTATCATGGACACCTAGATAAAGAGGGGCACGTTACTAGGAGGCAAGTAAGGGATTTGTTAAGGGGTATTAGAATAATACCTTTCTTATCGACGACCTCTACCCATTAAGGACATGGGAGCATTACTGGGGGTACCAACAAATTTTTGCTGGCAATCTGTGTGTTTTGATGAGAGGTTTGCTTCCAGTTTTACTAGGAATTTACACTTCTGACATATAGGTACATTGTAAGGTAAAAGACGATGGTTGTCAGTAAGTGTGAGGCAATCTGTGCACTCCTTCAGAGAACCTAAAACTAGCATAACAGTAGACCGCCATGCCATTGTACCAGTCTGGTTAACAGTAAATGATCAGGTGTAAAATAAACTAGTTAGTGAACCATCCTGTTCTAGATATGAATATCCTACCTAACGGATGCAACTATGTTACTGTGTTGGGTTCTGTACACACTTACTATGCACAAAGCAGAGGAGATTGGCAATGAGATTGGGGTATTTGGCAGAGACAGTTTCTACTTATGCTCCTAGTTAGATTTTGCAGAATGACATGCTTTATAACTGTGTCCTAAGCAGAAAAGCTTCCCAGCAGCAGTACAATAAATGCAGGCAAACACATGCTAAAAAAGCAAAAAGTAATTGTCGCTTCCATATTCTAGAAGGCAATAGTAGGAGGTCAAGTGCACTGACAATCAGGCAAAGCAGTAGCAGGAACAGTGTTGCACAGTCCTATGCCAATTAGTTCTGAAAAAAATGTGACAATTACAATTATGTATAAATCAAATAGAATCAAATGCTGGAGATGTGATTCTGAAATAATAGCTGATTGGACGCATGTGGTATATGAATATGAAGTCATCTCCCCTTTTTGGAAAGAAATCAGTAACTTCATTCAAGCTCTATGGTTAGTTAGATGGAATAGTTCTAAATCTTTAGTTTTATTTAATGCTCTGGTCACTGAGATAATTCCAAAAACCCAAGGGCTTCTTCTTTGGTCTATTCTTGCTATAGCCAGAAAAGTAATTACTAAAAATTGGAAAAGTAAAGTTACCCCTCTAGTGTTAAATTTGTTAGTATGACAAAATCTGTTTGTAGTAGTGAATTGCATACTATAAAGATGAGAACTTCTAATATTACACATTCATATAAATCTTGGCTTGATCTTAAAGACTCGCCTGAAAAATTGTAATTGTTGTTGATATGTATAACTTTGATCAGAAGTGGACCTATGTAAATAGTAATTTGTCTGTTTTATAATTGATTTGTTTATCTATTGTTTTAAAACCAAATTAAAAAAAATAAAATAAATTGACAAAAAAATGAGTACTCCTGTTGATAGATTGACACCTTTTTCCCCCAACAGCAAAAATTATGACATTTTTTCTTTTGCTAGGAGGGCAAGGCCCCCTCCATCCTCCATGTGGGGGACACTCAAACACTCCTCCAAAAACATACTTACCCCAAGGTGGCACAACAGTTAAGAAAAGGGAGTTCCCCATCTTTGTCAAAATACTTTTGGTGAAACATTTTTGATTAAATGAGTTGCCAAAAATGCCATTGATTTTTTTGACAGGTTGTTAGTTAGTTATGCATGGAAGAGGTAGGTCTTAGGGCTAAGAGAAAAACACCAGCCCACGGATGACAGCATTGTTACTGGTCCCTGACACTTATAGGTTCATAGGGTCATAGGTTCATACTAGGCTATCTGCCCTAGGGCATTTATAAGCCTAGCCAGAATGTGTTTGGCTTTCGCCACCCATTTTAAATTTATTTTGCTGTGCCCTTTTTCAAGGTTAGTATACTGTGCCTCTGTCTAACAGTGGCACAGAAGTGATACCCAGGGTAAACCTACGATCTCCCATCCACTCATCAAGATTCCTCTTGAAGAGAGTCAATGAGGGACTCTGCCTAACCTGGACTGGGATTTTATTCCAGAGTGAAGGGAGCCTCTGGGTTATGAATCTGTCCCTCCAGCATGTCCTATTTATTTCAGTGCTGAGGTTCAAGTGTCTCGAGCACATAGCTCGATGGGATTTGGATTTTCTGAGGTGCAGCATGTCCATTAATTCCGGGTTGGACATGGCTTTATACGTCAGGCACAGATCGCCTCTGAACAGGCAGTATGCCACTGAGTAGAGCTGGAGTTTCTTTAACCAGGCAGCATATGGCATCTGTTTGAGCCCTTTGATCCTCTTGGTGAGGTACTTTTGGGGTCTTTCCAGTTGCTGCAGGTGTCTGGTAAGGTACATCCCAAAAGGGCATTGTACTCAATTATGGGCCTGATGAGGGATGAGTAAAGAGGCACGATGACGCCCCTGATCTAGATGTGAATCCTTCATGATTAGGTGGGCTATATAAAATGTTTTTCTAACCACTTTGGCCATGTGGTTGTCAAATGAGAGATTGCTATCAACTTGGGTCCCCAGGTCCCTAATTACTTCTTCTGTACTTAATGGATTACCACCTATGTGGTAATTTGTGGGCACTTTGTTTTTGCCAAAGGGGGATGACTATACACTTTTTGCAATTTAGCTTGAGGCCATGGCTCTGGCACCAGTTGTCTGTTTCTATGAGGCCCTTTTGGAGGATGCTTGTGTCGGCTGGAGAGTCGATTATGGTGCCCAGTTTGCAGTCATCTGCGAACTTGGTCAGCCACAGTCCTTCCGTGTTGGCCTGTACCTCCGAGAAATATATACCGAACAAGAGAGGCCCCAGGACTGAGCCTTGTGGGACACCACTTGTAACTGGTTTAGAGTCTGACATGGCTCCAGCAATTCTAACCATGTGGGTTCTGTCCTTGAGCCAGTTTGCAATCCATCTAGTGACATAGGGGTTTATATTTAAGCTGGTGAGCTTATCTATAATGCCCGAGTGGGGTATTGTATCGGCTTTTGCAGGTCCAGGTAGGCTGTGTGGACCACCTTCCCTTGTCAATGGCCTTGGTGACTGTTTCAAAGAAATCAACCAGGTTTAAGAGGCAGGATCTGCCCTTAACAAAGCTGAACTGGGTAGGATCCAGTGTTTGTAGGTCCCCAATATCTTTATTTATGAGGTCCATGATGATCCTTTCCATAGCTTTGCAGACCAAGCTAGTCAGGCTTATGGGGCGATAGTTTCCAGGATCCGTTGAGGCACCACCTTTATGGAGAGGGACCACTGTTGCTGTACGCCACTCTTTGGGCACATATCCTGTAGTAAGGCTGAGATTGAACAGTAGTTTTATGTTTGGGTTTAGCTCTTCTTGGAGTTCATGTAGGACGCAGCCTGGGACATCATCTGGTCCCATTGATGCTGTGTTTTTTGCTTTGGAGAGGGCGGCTCTTACCTGAGCATCTGAGATGTCAGGGGGGCAGCACTCTGCTGGGATAGATATTTGCCCTTTTGTTGGGGGGGGGAGTTTGCACTGAACCTGTCAGCTAGGATATTGGCAATGTCTGTGGGTTTGGTGTATTTTTTGTCATTTTGGACTAATTCTGAGCATATCTGGGAATTACCACCGAGGTTCCTAACATAACTAAAGAAAGTCTTGTGATTATCCTTAGTGTCCTGTGCAATTTTTCTCTTGAAGCTGGCCTTAGACAATTTTATGTGTGCCCGTAGTTTTTTGCTAATACTGATCAGTGATGCCTTCCCTTTTTGGGATTTTGCTCTATCATTTAGTAGCTTCCTCCTTCTATTGTATAGTTTGTTTATGGCTGGGGTCCACCAGACAGGACGTCTGCCTTTGGAGGATTGGGTCTTGGTTTTATTTGGGATCGCATGATCCATGCATTCCTGAAGGTGTTCACAGAATGCGTTTATAAAGGATTCTGTGGTCTGGACCGTATTTTCCACAGGCCCGGGGGCTTTGAAGGATTCCACCTCAGTTTTGAGGAGTGTGAAATTTGCTTTAGAGAAGTTTTTCACTGTGGTTTTCTGGGCAGGTGGGGTCGGGATGTGAATATCCAGTGAGATTAGTTTATGGTCTGATCTTACCAGTGAGGGATACACTTCTGGTCTGGAGCATAGAGTCCCCATGTTGGTGATGATCAGGTCCAGTATGTTTTCCCCTCTTGTGGGAGTGGTAACAAGTTGTTCCATAGCATCTGAGTTTATAAATTCTAGGAACCTTTGGGCTAGGGTGTTGGAGCTAGAGTAATGCTCCCAGTCTATGTCTGGGTAGTTGAAGTCGCCCAATATAATGGTGTTTGGAGAGACCTTCATATTTTCCAGTGTTCCCAGGAAGGCCGAGTGGGGTTCCTGGGTTTGGGAGGGTGGTCTGTAGCAGGATATAAACTGGAAGGCAGTTTTACCCACTGCTAGTTGTACATGGATGGTCTCTGATGCTTCGTGCTTTGCCACCAACCTGGACGTGTGGGTATCTTTGATGAATATCGATACTCCCCCTCCTTTTGTGGTTCGGTCCAAGTTTTGGGGCCGAAAAGCATGGTATGAGGTATAACCTGGTAGTGCTAGGGTGCTCTCGGGAGCCCCGAACCAGGTTTCTGTTACTGCACAGATATCGATGTTCTCCATGCTAAGGAGAGTTTCAAGTGCGTGCATCTTGAGGTTTAGACTTCTGGCGTTGAGTAGCATTACTCTTAGTTTCTTATCCCTTGTGATACCTATGGAGGTGGGTTTGTCTTTTGAGCCTTGCCTAAAAATGCACTATGGGGGTAGCAAGAGCCTTTGCCAATATCCGAAAGCCCAGGGGTGACAGGTGCACGCCGTCCCTAGCGAAGCAGCGTGGCTTGTCGAGCATATCATCCCAAGCTGACAAGCATTGGATCCCCTTTGAATGACACCAGTACTTAAGCCAATTGTTGAAATTGATCATCTTGTCTTCATATTGTGGCATCATTCTTGGTGAGGGTAAGATGCTACTCAAGGTCAGGGTCATACTGGCCTGGGCTACATGCTCAGAGAGCTCCTTTATGTTTCTTTTCATGTAGTCCACGGAGGTACATCTTAGGTCATTCACACCAGCATGGACAATGACTGAGTCATATTTGTACTTGCGTTGGAGTGACCTGAGTGCTTGTGTTATGTGGCGGATCCTAGCACCCGACAGGCTGCTCACCGTGACCCTCTCCTTGTTCAGCCTGGTGAGTGGGACGTCAGTGTGCCTGACGATAGAGTCACCTATTACAAGTGTATCAGGTGTGTTGTTTAGTCTTAAGGGCTGTGACTGTTTGCCACACTGGCTTTGTGAGATATGTGTTGCACGTGTTTTGTTTTGGGGTAGCAGCTGCTTGGGTGTCTGCTTTGGAGGTCTCTGCTGCTTTGGCATATCTTTATTTAGAGCCTCCGAGTATGTTTTTGCGTGATTATGTGCTTGGTTTGCTGTCGTGGTAGGTCTATGTGAGACTGGAATTGTAGTGAGTGTGGTTTCCTTCTCCTCCTGACTGGTTATGCCAGTACTGAGTTGAGAGAGCTTAGCCTCCAGTTTGGCTATATGGTTGCATCTCTCACATGTGTTGGAATTTGTTGGGAGGAGGAGAGGGTTGTCTGTGTACATGAGGCAGTTGTAACATTGCCTCAAGATTCCCAGATTCACCAGCTGGACCGGAGAGGAGATTGACAACTGACCTTTGGACATGCTAGAATAATATTGGGAATTCCTTAATAATTGAAAACCAGGGCCAGTGGGGAGTGAGGGTGTAGTGCTTTTAATTTTTAGTGCTGACTTATATAATTGCTTTAGTGAGCAAGTGCCAGGTAACTTAAGTGCAATGTGTTACAGGTAACTTAAATGCCTCTAGGATGTCTGAATTGCAGAAACCACTGAGCCTTTGGAACTGGTAGAATAAATGGGTTAATAGAGCATATCTTGAAGGAAGGAGGCTGGATGGTAAGGAATGCTGGTGCAAACAAATACTGTGCTGTATATATAAATACATGTTTGACCCAATTTGTTTTGAAAATTTCCATCTATAATATAGAATGACTTCACTCTAAACAAGATGTAGTCATCCACTTCTTAAAACTGGGACTGTCTCTTCATAAACATTTTCTGAAGTTGTAAAAATAATTTCTGCACATTATATTTTGTTCACTGTCTGTTATCACCCAGATTCATAGACCAGGATTGCAGTGTCAACAGACAGTGCACAAAATAATGACAATGTCTTTGAAATGCACATTGGTGTATGTAGTGCCCCATTGTGCACTATCTGCACTCATGCACAAAGTGAATCACTTTGTCACATGACTGTGCAGTAGGACTCAGCTTAAGCAACAATGTGTCTGACATACCTTACGCAATAACTGGTCCTCAGTGCATTGTGCTCTTTGGTCATGCCATACAGAGATTCATGAAATATTTTCATTTATTAGACATGACAACAGAGCTAGAGTCATTAGCATAATATAGTAATAAGAGAATCTACTGCTGTGGAAGCTCCTATTGTTGAGATCTCAGCTGCATTATTGTAGGTGCTGGAAAAGGTTTGTTTGTGACAGCACCACAGGGAACTTTGTAGTCAGTAGGAGTTTTTCATACCACACAAAACATTTTTTTTAATTATGCTGTGATGTTGCTCATCAGTTCTGTATGATAGACATCACACCAGGAAGGGAGATTTTTGCTGTCATATGCCCTACAACTGTCAGTTCACAGTTCTGGTCCTGTAAATGATGTAATCAGGACCATCCCATATGCAACTTTATAATATTCCTGAATTATGTATGATGCTGAGGATAGCATTGGCATATGTGCTCTGTGCACATTTGTTTTGATCTTATAATGTTCTCACCTTTATGTTGCACACATTTTATTTTATCATTTGAAGTGTTAAAATGTGGTGACCATTTGAAATGTTGGGACCCGCTAGATTGAATCCTGAAACATGGAGACTGAATGGCAAAAAAACAGACATATATACTAAGTCCAAGATGGCCATTTCATTGAATATTCCCTTTTCCCTGATGTATGGTGATCTTTGAGTTGGTATCCATAAGTTTAGGGGGTGCGAGGCGGCTTGCCCACTTGTAAAAAAGAAGTTTAAAGAAGAAGAGCAATCTTCAAGATTCACTCTTTACTGAAGTTTTCAGTGTTTTTTCAGCATTGACACGTGGCATTTTAAGGGGCAACATTTCCTAGCTGAGCTTTAGTATACTGTTTAAGAACAGGTCTGTAATTATCACAGTGCCATGTAGCTTCAGATCCTGTAATAACCCTCACAGCTTTAAGTTGCTAAAGCTTCTGCCTAGCTTCCTGTTTTCTTCCAATGAGGAATTTATTGATATAAAGACTTTTTGCTGTATAATATGACTACCATTGTTACCTGTTTCAAACTTTGATGGCTGCAAAGCAGAAGTGTTAGCTTCTATGTAAGAAAAATGTTTACTTGTTTACTGTACAGGGTTCAATTTTTTTAATAATGTGTAACACTTGTTAACCTGTTTAACATTTCATTGTCTCAATGAATTTTAGAAAATGTATAGATGAATAGATGAATAGTAGAGCAACACTTAGGAAGTCAATGGGAAGGCATATGTATGGCTCTCAAATATGCAACAAAGTTTAGCAGACTTAGTATTTGTGCCTGGAAGTGTTTGTATAGATACTGTTATACTTCAAACAGACTCCAAAGAATTTTTCCTTGGGCATATGACAAGTGTTGGAGGTATAATGAGGAAGAAAGAGGTAACTGGGAGCATATGTTTTGGGAGTGTAATGATTTGGCAAACTTTAAAAATTCCTTGCAGTGTACTCTGTTAAGAATACTGGGTGAGCAAATTGGTGTAACTAAGGGAATTGTTTTTTTTGAATTGGGATAAAAGATTGGAATTGCCTGGACACAGTAAGTAAGGCTTTGTTAAGTTTAATTCTGGTGGCTAACAAAAACAGTTACTTGAAAATGGAAATCAAAATCTAAACTGACTACACTTGAAGTAGTCAATATTGTAACAGAGATAAAAGAGCAGGAAGTGGGGTCTTTAGGAAGTGGTAATAGTAAATTACATAGAAAAAATGGAAATTGTGGGAACAACACATATAGAAAAATGGTTTGGAGGAGATAAAAGGTTTAAGAAAAGGCAGGAACTGAATACTTTGGGGGGATTAAATAAAGCCTGCACAGTCATTTTTCACCATGTTAGCATCACAGTGTGATGTGCACATGACCACAGATATTTTTAGATTCAGTAAACTCTATGTAGCAGTGCGCACTCATGCGCAAACAAGGTAACTACCAAGGCATGCTAATTGTAGTATACGTAACTGAACTGCATGCTAATCAAGCAAATCAACATGACGGAGTGATTCAAAAGCCCTAAAGCAACTGTGTAAACTCTGTGCTGGTGTTCCCCGTGTATCTGAAAACTTTCCAAATGCAGCCATGGAAAGAAGTCTACATTGACAGAACAGCAAGTAAACATTGTTAGATTTGTACAGAACTGACCTTAACATGGGACACAGGCATATAATTCTAGTTCTATACAGGGTGAAATGCAACAAAAGGAGAGTAACAATAGCAACATATCCTTTTTAAGTGTAATGACAAAAATGCAGCTTCAGTCCCCTACCCCAAACAAAGAATACATTTTGTAACTAATGCAGATAGCTGAAAGTGTAAACCCCATGAAATAGACTATTCATAGTGGCATGTAAGCATATGCATATGTAGCTGATGAAATACAGGCATATTTTCTCAAAAAACAGTACTCCTCTGTGCAGATATACAGCAAAGTAATACCCTCCCTTGTGTGTTCAACATTTGGCTCCCCTTCAGTTTCCCTGTCTACACGGTTGCCAACCATGCAGATTCAGAGCTGTGAGCATGGTGAAAATGCAATGAAGTCTGAACTCATTAGAATTGCTGAATTCTCAAAAATTGTAACTGTGTAGAGATGTTCACATTGTGTAGGCATGCCCTCAGTGTTTCTTTTCAAGGGATAGAAGCAGTGAATGATAACAACAGGGGTTATGTCAGGCTACCCTTACATAAGTGCACATGTAGGTTTGTGAAGGGTGAAAATGTACATAAGCAGTGCACAAATCACAAGTTCTGCTTCATTAAGATGCAAAAAACTCCTCTTGATTTGTTGGTAAAATGTGTCATCTCTGTCCGCTTTAAGTACATTTTTTATTATTCTGGTCATTGCATAACATGGTGCTTATGCAATCATGGGAAATGAAGGAATGAATGGCAGGTTCCTCTGTGCTTGTCATGTGACTATTTCTGTGGCAGCAGATGTATGTGTAGGGCTTGAGTAAAGATGGTCCCCAGTTCTAGTACAGGGTGTGCAACCTTTCCCTGGGAAAGAATTCACTTAAATGCCACTTCACTATTTTGCGTTTTCGCTGTTTTAAGTTTGACCAAGATGCATTTGATATAATGCGTCTTCGGTCATCTAATATGAACCCTGATATGGAATGGCTTACATACTGCATGTCTCACACTACTGGTCAGATAAGTGATGAATTACCAGGAAACATGGAAATGTAATACAGAGCTGAATATTTGCAAGCATAATCATAAAAGGTTGTGTGATCACTAAGTGCACTATGTCCAAATATAATAAAGATAATTAAATGTACAAATAACAGCTGATGGTTCACTATGTCCAAATATAATAAAGATAATTAAATGTACAAATAACAGCTGATGGTTTGATAGCAGTGTACATTCTGATGCAGTTGGTTATGTGAAGAATGACTTCAGTTCTTTGCTGCAAAGCTGTTTGTGTGGCAAAGAGAAATAAGGCATCCATCCTGTTTTCTAAAGCTGCATTGGTGTGAGTTCAAATCACAAACTATCTAGAAATATCTCATGTGTACTATTTTCTACTGTGTATTTCATATGTTGCTTTTGCTCATTTCACATATGTCTCCCCTTTTTTTCTTATTTTTCTTGTTTTTAATTCCACTTTTTTGTGCGATGCATCATGTAGCATAAACAATGGAACCAGAGAGTAAATACATTTCAGGTTTGGCTGTGTTTATCTGATTTGCTCAAAGTGCATCATTGTGGAAACAGGAAAAATGGACCACCTAGGAAGCATGCAGCCAAAATCAGAAACCAGATACATTCAATTAATGCTCTTGGCCATTACAAAAATGTGGCCTGGAGTACAGATGGTACTGGGTTCTAGTACAGAGTGTGCAACCTTTATTTTACTGCTGTGACATTGCAGTTTACAGCAATTAAGTGCAAGACAGACAACTGTTTCATCAACCATCTTGCGGCAACAGGTGTAAGTGTAGGACTGCCATGCACACTGTCCTGGGTTTGAATACAGCATATTCCATACAGTATTACTTTTATTTACTTAGTAATCTATGTATATTCACATTTATGATCAAAAGCATGACTGTGGGTATACTGTGTACTATAACCCTGTAAATGTGTTCCTGCTGTCTGGATCTGCATGGCCTTCACTTTTGCCAAAAACACATACACAAGAGCCTATACATGCCATAACTCTGTAATTGCATTACTTGCCACTGTTGCGCAAACATGGTGTTGATAGCTAGCAGGTATATATTAGATAATACTAACTGTCAGACATTAGCAATGTTGCTCACATTTGTGCATTGTTTACCTAAGCACAAAAAGGTGCATCTCGTATGCGTGTACATTTTATTAACCATCGCTCAAATCTGCTGGTTGCTGCCCTATGGAGCTATGTATCTGATGCTTTATTATTGGTGTTTATTGTCCATTTCCTTTGTATGACATAAAGCTACATGGGGACGCATTGCAAACTAAGGGCCTAATCTAACTATACATCATATATTTACAATGTATTGCCCCCCACCAACCCTGGGGTCTCAGTATTTTTTCCACACATATTTCAACCACACTACAAAGTGTACTATATAATGTTGTATGCTCCCTCATGGACAGGGTCAGTTGGTGGTGCTCACAACCTCACTCTGCTAAATTCAAACATTCAACTATGCACAATAAGGGTACTTGTGTTGTTACACAGCTAAGCTTCTAACAGCCTACTGCTATTAGGCTAGTAGCCTCATATGACGCTATGGAGCTATGAGCCTAGGCAGAACTCCCAAACTGTTGTTCCCCACATGAACTGCTGATGTCATATATTATAAGTGCACCTGCAATCTTGTATGAATCAGACTTGTGCTGTGGTGCTTGCATTAATTACTGTGTTCTGTAGTCTGTGCACTTGGATAGGTAGGGGTTCTGTTCTCACTCCAGTCAACTGTGTGTGCATGCGTGCGTGCTCGTGTGTGTCTGTGTTTGTGTGTATGTGCGTGTGTGCATGCGTGCGTGTGTGTGTGTGTGTGTGTGTGTGTGTGTGTGTGTGTGTGTGTGTGTGTGTGTGGTCTGCAGAGCAGATATGGTATCCTGCAGTTACTTCTCCAATGGCATGGATTGCCAGTATTTTGATACTTGCACAAACTTACAAATCCATTTCATACAGCCCTCCCAACCTCTTGTCTCCCACATGGCATGCTGATGTCATCTACTGTAAGTTCACCTGCACTCCTGTGTAAATCAGACTTGTGCCACAGTGCTTGCATTAAGTACTGTGTTTTGTAGTCTGTGCATTTAGTTAAGTAGGGGTTCTTTTCTCACTGCAGTTAACTTGGTGTGTGTGTGCATGTGTGTGTGTGTGTGTGTGTGTGTGTGTGTGTGTGTGTGTGTGTGTGTGTGTGTGTGTGTGTGTGTGTGTGTATCCTGCAGTTACTTCACCAATTATATGGATTGTCAGTATACTGATATTTACTCATGCCCACATATACATTGCATACAGGCCTTACAACCTCTTGTCTCCCACATGGCCTGCTGGTGTCATCTACTACAAGTTCACCTGCACTCCTGTATAAATGAGACTTGAGCTGTGGCGCTTGCATTAATTACTGTGTTCTGCAGTCTGTGTACTTAGGTAGGGGTTCTATTCTCACTGCAGTCAACTGTGTGTGTGTGTGTGTGTGTGTGTGTGTGTGTGTGTGTGTGTGTGTGTGTGTGTGTGTCTGTGAGCTGTTGCTTGACATTACTGAGAGCATTTTACACCAGCATGTCATCATCTATAAAATGTTGTCTGACACATTCCAAGTCAGACTTGAAGTGTGGTGTTTGCATTAAATACTGTGTTGTGCAGTCTATGTACATAGGTAAGGATTCTATTATCACTGCAGTCAACTGTGTGTGTGTGTGTGTGTGTGTGTGTGTGTGTGTGTGTGTGTGTGTGTGTGTGTGTGTGTGTGTGTGTGTGTGTGTGTGTGTGTGTGTGTGTGTGCGTGTGTGTGTATGTGTGTGTGTGTGGGTCTGTGTGCGTGTCTGAGAGCTGTTGCTTGACATTATCTTGTCCTCAAAAGACACTGCTGATGTCATCAACTATAAAGTATTGTCTGGCACACTGCAAGTCAGACTTGAGCTGTGGTGCTTGTGTTAAGTATTGTGTTCCATAGTTTGTTTACTTAGATAGATAAGGGTTCTATTCTCACTGCAGTCAACTGTGTGCGTGTGTGTGTGTGTGTGTGTGTGTGTGTGTGTGTGTGTGTGTGTGTGTGTGTGTGTGTGTGTGTGTGGGTGTGTGTGGGTGCATGTGTGTGTCTGTGAGCTGTTGCTTGATATTACTGCCAGCATTTTACACCAGCATGTGGGACAATTAGTCTGGCCTCAACAGACTCTGCTGATATCATCAGCTATATGATAGTTTTGGATATGCAGTAATCCCACCAGGGTATGGTTAGACAGTGGGCTGGATGCCAGACAGATGTGACCTCATGCTATACCAGACAGGTTACAGTGATATGGATTTTAATCTATCCACATACATCATGGCATGGTTTGTAGAATCTATGTTATTATGATGGGAAAGGCCTGTGATCTCTCCAGAGACATTTTCTAGATTTAAGCTGGCCTACCTAATGGAAGTAAGGCAGCCTGCAGTGTTGTTGTGATTTCCTCTTCCCAAACAGTAGTCGCTCGCAGTTAAAAAAGCAACCCTGGAACTAGGAACACTGATGTTGAGGAGAGTTCTATATGTTTGTACCAGTGAGAAAAAGCATCTTCTTCAGGATATCTGTACAGAGGAGTATTGAATCTTCAGAAGGTATGGTTCCATTTTGTCACCTATATGTTGCCTATGCTAGAATGTATTTAATGACAATGGGAAGTACGGACTTTTAAACTGTTATCTGTATGCATTACTTGGAAGTGTAGTGATGGCATGGCCACATTTGTGAAGCCATTTTAGAAGTAGACATAATTGGCAAAACATGTAAATACATGGAAAGGAATGCTGTGTGAGAAATATGTGCAAATATTTCAGGGAGATGTTTTTTGACAGCACTTTTAGCATTTCAAATATGTTTTATTAGCCAAAAAGGTCATTTGCCTGTATTTAGTGAGTGTGGGGTCTAAGGTGAATTACTCTTATGGCACTAAGGATATGTTGCTTTTCTTAGTCTACATGTTTTGAATACTGTCTATTGTTAGTATTCACATCTCTACACTGTTTAATGTTTCTCCAGTTGGGTAATACTGATTGGCTACCTTTTATGTTGCATATGTAAACACTTGGGAGGGTGGCCTAATGGTTAAGGCATTGGCCTTATATACACAAGGTGCAGGGTTTGAGTCTCACAAGGGGTAATTGACTAGGTTTAAAATGGCTCGCAAGGACAGTTAGCCTAGTACTAATCTATGAACCTATGAACCTATGAACCTTATGTTGTAGTTATGTGATACCTATGTGTATTACATGTCTGTTTTCTTTTAGGACACTACAACAATGGCATGGAGATGGTTGACTCCACATCAGTGACCCTTTATGGATGGCAAAAACTAAATTATCATTGACAGCTGTCATCAATATGGTACCTTTCTCCTTCAAAGGGGAAGGCAAGATATGGCCTGTCAGCTGCAAATATGGCAACAAAATGTTGTTGATGTTAATTCTGTGGGTGGTCATGGATGAACTTATGATCAAGTGTGCCACAGTGCCACTGATATGATAACCTCTGCAAGAAGGTAAGCAGCTGCAGTAGGCCATGATCTATTGGTTACATGTAGAGGACCCTGCTAGGAAACTACCGACTCCCAATGAACAGTTCCTAGCCAACATAAGGGATACAGAAAGCTCCCAGGAGACTGTAGTCCAACACGTGTTGGATGTGGAAGCCAGTGTTTCAGACAGACCAGCAACATCCCAGGAGGAGCTTCCAGGTAGGCCTGTTTTATCTGAACAGCTGAATATGGTTGCATAGTTAAAGAATTTAAATGAATAAGTTAATTCTGTGTCAGATTTATTTATTTGGTTGGAGAGGATTGAAGTTTGCAACAAGTATAACTTTAGCTTGGAGTTGCCACCCACATTCTTGTTTAAATGATTGTTTACTGCAGCTATAAAAGGGCAAATGTATTTAAGCTCTGTGTTACTGTTGATTGTGATGTCATTGCCCTTGCCTCTTGCTTAGCTCTTTGAGGAGCATCAGGCTTCAGGAAGGCTTCCCTTCTGCAGTTGGTAAGCCAAATAGTTTAATGTCAGAACTGCTGATCAATATAAATAAATATTGCACTGTTCATAGTTTCATAGGTGTTTACTAAGCTAATGACCACAAGGGCCTTTTTAAGCCTAGCCACACATCTGAAATATCTGACAAGTTCTGATACCCTTGATAAGCATAAGCAGGGGCTTGAGAGTCGAAGCATTTACAAGCAGGGGTCTGGGAGATGAACCATTTACAGTTGCCTGTGTCCATTAGAGACATAGGTGCCAAACCATGGATGGAGCTCCTGTTCCCCATCCAATTGTCCAAGTTGCACTTGAATTGGGTTAGGGAGAAACTCTGCTTCACATGGATGGGGTGCCTTTTCCAGAGATGGGGTAGTCTCTCGGATACATACCTGTCTCTCCAAAAGGTCCCATTTGTATCACAGGCAACATTTAAAGTCTTTACAATGGGTAATTCTGGTGCTGTTTTTTTGTGGCTATGCAGGAGGTCCATCAGAGTGGGGTCTGGCAATGCCCTGTATGCCAGGCATAGATCTTCCCTTAAGTCTATAGGAGACAGAAAGGTCCGAAGGATCCTAAGCAGGGTAAATCCCAGAAAACCAGCTAGCCCTGATAACATTTGAGAGAGAGTGGTCAAAGACTGCTCTACTCAACTGTCAACAGTACTTGCAGACATTTTCAACATATCTATGTGCCAGGCCCAAGTACCAATGTGCTTCAAGAATACTACTATAATACCCCTACCAAAGAAATCACAACCAGCCAGCCTAAATGACTACCACCCATTTGCTCTGACCATGATGATGATGAAATGCTTTGAGCGGCTGATCAAGGACCACCTATTTCTAAACCTGCCAGCATCACTAGACCCACTTCAATTTGCCTATAAGGCCAACCGCTCTAAAACAGATGCCATCCCATTTGCTCTTCATGAGTCCTTGGCACATCTTAACAACAAAAACAGTTATGTAAGGATGCTATTCATTGATTTTTAGCTCTGCCTTTAATATGGTCATCCCTCAAGACCTGATTGAGAAGCTTGTCCAGCTGGGCATCAGCACCCACTTATGCAGCTGAATGCTGGACTTTCTCATTGATGGACCTCAAAAAGTATGTGTGGGCAACACCTCAAGGAGCTTAACACTAAGCATGGGAGTCCCTCAGGGATGTGTCCTGAGCCTCTGCTGTCTACCTTACTAACTCACAAATGCATTACCAGACATAATTCAAACAAGATCGTGAAGTTAGCAGATGACACTACTGTAGTGGGTCTTATCAGGAGTGGAGACAAAACTGCCTACAGAGATGAGGTGAACCACCTTATTAACTGGTGAGATATTAATAATATGGCCTAAACATGTATAAAACCAAGGAGTTAGTAATGGACTTCAGAAAGAATCAGGACTCACATTGCTTACTCATAATTAAAAGGAAAACAGTGGAGAGAGTGAAAAGTATCAGATTAATAAGTGTGTATACTTCTGAGGATTTAGCATGGTCAACAAATACTGACCACATTGTGAAGAAAGCACATCAATGCCTGCACTTCTTGTGGAAGCTGAGGAAAGCTAGTCTCCCTTCCACTGTCCTCAAATCTTTCTATAGAGGTACCATTGAACGCACCCTGACTAGTAATCTCAGAGCCTGGTTCAGGAACTACAAAGTATCAGAAAAAAGGCCCTACAGAAGGTGATGAAGATAGCATAGAAGATCACTGGATCCACACTTCCAACTTTGCAGGCCCTATATGAAGCACAATGTATTGGCAGAGCCAGAAAAATAATCAGAGACCACACTCAACTTGCACATGGACTGTTCTCCTGCTTATCTTCAGGAAGATGCAAGCCCTCCAGGTTTAGTAGTAGCTTCTTCCCCCATGCTACCAGACTGTTGAACTCTACAACATATCAGTAGCTGGTGACCGGAACAATCAGTAGTATAGCTATCGTCTTGTGCAATACCTACATCAAGCTGCTTTAAAAGTGCAGTCAGTAGTAACTGAACATTCCATGCAATATACTTATGCTAGTCAGTATATTCTGTATATTCTGTCCAATAATTGGCTGTTCTCATGTGCAGTAGTTGATGAAGGCTGCTACCAGTGTTACAGAGGTATCTCAGATCTTGTCGGTCTTGTTTAGTATGTTATGCTATTGTACTGTTTAGTATGTTATGTTATTGTACTGTTTAGTATGTTATGTTATTGTACTGTTATATGTCCTTGTTATTCTCTGTGGTTGTATGTGATATATGCACTTAGAACCAAAGCAACATAATTTTATTTAACTCATACTGTGTGTGGGTCTGAATGACAATAAAATTTATTTTGACTTTGAAAAAAACAGTTAGATGTATTATTTTTATTTTATTTTATTTTACATTTGTTGACCAGGCTAGTCCAACTGGATACATGTCCATTTACAGCAGAGTCCCGGGGAGATAAGCTCCTTTATGCAAATAGAATGTAAAAATACAAAAATAATAATACTAAAATGCTACAATTTTAACAATGATATACATATAAAATACAGTACAGCGCTAGACTACAACAGAGGCAGTTTTAGTGATCATAAGATACCAGTAGCGGTTACTTTGTTAAAAGAGAGGAAGAGACAAGAAGTTATTCAAGAGGAAACAACAATAGTGCACACAGTAGAGAGCTAATTGTTAAACACTGAGAAGGGTAGGACTGGTTGAGAAAACTCAGAGAGATACGTTAGAACAGACAAGTAAACATGCCAGTGGAGAGCATACAGATTCAATAATTCATGAGAGGAAAAGAACAGATAAAACCTGTTCTACACATGCAGTAAGCATTTAAGAAGGTTAATGCTCAGGGAAAGTTTATTAGTCAGGGTTTGTGCATGGACATAGTCATTGTGTTTTAAGGAAAGATTTTAGGTGCTTCTTGAAAAGTGGTGTTGAGGACAGAGAAAAAAGGTCAGTGGGAAGTTTGCTCCAAGATTTTCCCACAGAGTTAGTGAAAAGACCGTCACCTGATTTATTGTTGGATTTCTGGATTGTTACTAGTAATTTGTTAGCTGAGCATAGGGTTGTAAGATTCTTGTAAGGAGTGATAAGGTTACAGAGTATTGGAATATTACTGGGATGTTGTAGTATCTTGTGGGTGATAGTGAGCTGCTGAAAGAAGAGCTGGTTTTGCAGTTCCAGACATCCTAGCTGTTGAAGATTTTGACAATGGTGGATTCTAAATGGGGAGCCAGTGGCAAATCTGGCAATGTTATGGTAGCAGGCTGCTAGCTTATTGAGGTTAGTTTTGGATAGATTAGTGTAGATGGGGGAGGCATATAGAAGTGTGGAGATGAGATGTGCTTGGGCGATGGTAGTTCTGGCTAAAGGAGTAAGAAAATGTTTGATCCTGTAAAGGAAACCTAGTTTTCTATTGACTGAGTTAATGGTTAGGTTAATGTGAGAGTCAAAGTTGAGGTGATGGTCAATTGTTACTCGTAAAAGTTTAGTGGCTGTGTCAGGTGCTATGACAGTGCCATTATTGGATGTTCATAGGTTCATAGGTTTATACTAGGCTATCTGCCCTAAGGCATTTATAAGCCTAGCCCAAAGTTTTGTGGCTTACGCCACCCCTTATGTTAAAAAATACTGTGCCCATTAGCTTGTTGTGCCTCTGTCCAGCAGTGATACAGAGATGATTCCCAGGGTAAACCTACGATCTCCCATCCACCGGTCAAGATTTCTCTTGAACAGAGCCAGCGAGGTGCTCTGTCTCACATGGACCGGGATTTTATTCCACAGCATAGGGAGTCTCTGGGTGACAAATCTATCCCTCCAGCATGTCCTATTTATATCCGTGCTAAGGTTTAAGTCGCTTGCTCTAGTGAATCTGGTAGATTTGGATTTTTTGAGGTGGAGCATGTCCATTAATTCCGGGTTGGACATGGCCTTGTATGTCAGGCACAGGTCACCTCTGAGCAGGCGGTATGCGACTGAATAGAGCTGGAGTTTCTTCAGTCTGGCAGCATATGACAGATTTTGGAGTCCCTTTATCCTTTTGGTGAGGAACTTTTGGGGTCTCTCCAATTGCTGCAGGTGTCGGGTGAGATACATCCCGAATGGGGCATTGTACTTGATCATTGGTCTGATAAGTGAAGAGTACAGGGGAACAATGACCTCACTTGATCTGGATGTGAATCCCTTCATGATCAGGTGGGCAATGTAGAAGGTCTTTCTAACCACTTTAGCAATGTGAGTGTCAAAAGAAAGGCCACTGTCAACCTGGGTCCCCAGGTCCCTGATAATCTCTTCTGTGCTTAATGGGTTGCCACCTATATGGTAGCTTGGGGTTACCTTGTTTTTCCCGAAGGGTATGACTATACATTTTTTGGCATTTAACTTCAGGCCATGGCTCTGGAACCAGTTATCAGTTTCCGTGAGACCACTCTGAAGGATATCTGTGTCCGATGTACTTTCCACTATGGCGCCCAGTTTGCAGTCATCTGCAAACTTTGTCAGCCATAGTCCTCCTATGTTTGCCTGTACTTCTGAGAAGTAGATGCCGAACAACAGGGGGCCAAGGACTGAGCCCTGTGGGACACCACTTGTGACTGGCTTGGAGTCTGACATGGCGCCAGCAACTCTAACCCTGTGGGTTCTGTCCTTTAGCCAGTTTGCAACCCATCTTGTGACATATGGGTTTACATTTAAGCTGGTAAGTTTCTCTATAATACCCGAGTGGGGTATTGTGTCGAAAGCTTTTGCAAGGTCAAGGTAGGCTGTATGGACTGCCTTTCCCTCATCAATGGCCTTGGTGACTGTTTCGAAGAAGTCGGCCAAGTTCAAAAGGCATGATCTGCCCTTGACAAAGCCAAACAGGGTTGGGTCCAATGTCTGGAAGTCCCCTATGTCTTTGTTTATGAGTTCCATTATGATCCTCTCCATAACTTTGCAGACCAGGCTTGTTAAGCTTATGGGGCGGTAATTACCAGGGTCCGTAGAGGCACCGCCTTTGTGGAGTCGGACCACAGTTGCCGTACGCCACTCCTTGGGCACGTATCCTGTGGTAAGGCTAAGATTAAACAGCTGCCTTATATGCGGGTTTAGTTCCTCGTTGAGTTTGTGTAGCACACAGCCGGGGACACCATCTGGTCCCATTGATGCTGTGTTTTTAGCTTTAGAGAGAGCAGCTTTCACCTGTGGATTTGAGATGTCTGGGAGGCTACACTCTGCTGGGATAGTTATCTCTCCTTTTGGGGGGGAGAGGGGGGTGAAGTTTGCACTGAACCTATCTGCCAGTATGTTGGCAATGTCTGTGGGTTCAGTGATTTTTGTATCATTTTGGACTAATTCTGCGCATATCTGGGAGTTTCCACCCAGGTTTCTAACATAGCTGAAGAAGACCTTATGATTGTCTTTTGAATCTATTGCAATTTTTCTCTCAAAGTTGGCCTTGGATGATTTTATGAGTGCTCGTATTTCTTTACTAATAATGATCAAGGGTGTCTTCTCTTTTATGGATTTTGCTCTATCATGTAACAGCTTTCTCCTCTTATTGTAAAGTTTGTTTATGGCTGAGGTCCACCAGACTGGACGTTTGCCCTTGGTGGAAAGAGTCTTGGTTTTATTAGGGATTGCCTGATCCATGCAGTGCTGGAGGTGTTCGTAGAAGGCATTTGTAAGGGCTTCCGCAGCTTGGATTATGGTTTCCACTGGCTCGGGGGCCTTGAAGGATACCACACCAGTCTTGATAGTGTGAAGTTTGCTTTAGAGAAGTTCTTCACTGTGGTCTTTTTTGTTTGGGGTGGAGGCGGGATGTGGATTTCCAGTGAGATAAGTTTGTGATCTGATCTCACCAATGAGGGATATACTTCCGGTGTGGAGCATTTTGTCCCCATGTTTGTGATGATGAGATCTAGTATACTTTCTCCTCTTGTGGGAACGGTGTCTAGTTGTTCCATGGCATTTGAATTTATGAACTCCAGGAACCTTTGGGCTAGAAAGTTGGGGCTTGAGTAATGTTCCCAGTCTATATTCAGGTAGTTGAAGTCACCCAATATAATGGTGTTTGGAGATACATTTATACCCTCCAGTGTCTTCAGGAAGGCTGTGTGGGGTTCCTGAGTTTGAGAGGGTGGCCTGTAGCATGCTACAAATTGTAGAGCAGTTTTGCCTATGGTTAATTGCACCTGGATGGTTTCCGATGCTTCGTGCGTTGCCACCAACCTGGAGGTGTGGGTATCCTTGATGAATATGGATACACCCCCTCCTTTTGTGGTGTGGTCCGGGTTTTGGGGCCAGAACGCATGATATGAGGTAAAACCTGATAGTGCCGGGGTGCTCTCAGGAGCCTTGAACCAGGTTTCAGTCACAGCACAGACATCGATGTTCTGAAGGGCCTCGAGTGCGTGCATTTTGAGATTTAGACTTCTGGCATTGAGCAGAATTACCCTTAGTTTCTTCCCATTTTTGTTTTCTAGGGTGGTAGGTTTAGAATTTGAGCCTTGCCTAAAAAAGGCACTATGGGGGTGGCAAGAACCTTAGCCAATATCTGGAATCCCAGAGGTGACAGGTGCAAGCCGTCCCTTGCGAAGCAGCGTGGCTTGTCAAGCATGTCATCCCAGGCAGACAGACACTGGATCCCCTTTGAATAACACCAGAAATTAAGCCAATTGTTAAAGCTGATCATCTTGTTTCTATGTTGTGGCATCATTCTTGGTGAAGGAAGGATACTGCTCAGGGTCAGGGTCATACCTGCCTGGGCTACATAATCAGAGAGCTCCTCTATGTCTCTTTTCATGTAGTCCAGGGAGGTACATCTCAGGTCGTTCACACCAGCATGGACAATGACTGTGTCATATTTGTACTTGCTGTGGAGTGACCCGAGTGCTTGTGTTATGTGGCGGATTCTAGCACCCGATAGGCAGCTTACTGTGACCCTCTCCTTGTTCAGCCTGGTGAGTGGGACGTCAGTATGTCTGACTATGGAGTCACCTATGACAAGTATGTTTGGTGTTGTGTTTGGCCTTAAGGGCTGTGACTGCTTTGCACACTGATTTTGTGGTTTATGTGTTGCCTGTGGTGTATCATGAGGTGGCAGTTGCTTGGATGTCTGCTTTGGAGGCCTCTGCTGTTTAGGTAAATTTTTGCTCAGAGCCTCCAAGTATGACTTTGTGTGTTTATGTGTTTGATTCATTGTTGTGATAGCTTTATGTGAGACTGGTTTTGTGGTGTGTGTAGCTGCCTTCTCCTCCTGTCTGGTCTTGCCAGTCCTGAGTTGAGAGAGCTCAGCCTCCAGTTTGGCTAAATAGCTGCATCTCTCGCATGTATTTATGTTATGTGGGAGGAGGAGAGGGTTGTCAGTGTACATGAGGCAATTGTAACATTGCCTCAGTATTCCAAATTCACCAACTGGACAGGAGAGGACGCCAGCATCTGGCCCTTCGACATGCTAGAGAAATTTAGAAGTTAGGGGTGTAACTGAATAAGTGAGGACTTAGTAAGGAAGTGGGTACTCCTGGGGGGGGGGTTGCTAGTGAGGGACTTTGTATAATACAGAAGTGCTAAACCTGAAAAGAAGATGCTTTTAAGACAAGTAAAAGCTTTTAGGAACAAGTGCTGCGCTTTTTAGTTAAGGGATATACTGTTTAGATTACTAGTAGAGCAGTTCTAAGGGAAAAAATGAAGAACAGACTTTATGGAGCCAGAAAAAGTTTAACCTTGTTAAACCAGTGCTGCCCGATGCTGCTCTAGTGGCAACTCCGTGCTAAATCGTGCTAAAGCACTCTAAAGCGTGTTTGATAGCAGGGGCTGGAAAGAGCCAGGAATTGACCCAAAACGGCCAATAAAACTACAGTTTCAAGTCAGTAACCACTCCCACGGGGGGCAGGGAAACAGCTCAATGTTTTTCACTGCCACTGATCAACAGAGAGACTTTCCTTTTGCCCAAGCAAAAATGGCCTCACAGAAACTTACAAAACAGTTCAAGAACAGCAAGCCTGTAACTTGAACTTTTTTAAATCTCAGAAAAGTGGGAAAAAAGCAAGAGTTTTTTTTTTTTTTTGTTTTTCAGAGATAGCAGAGGTTCACACGTAATATCAAGTTATAACAGTGCAGTAAATGACCCCACACAAGAGTGCTAGGTCAAAGACAGAAAATATGCAAGTTTTGAGAAAAAAAATATTTTAAAATTAAGTGCAAACAGGAAATTCAGTAAACAGCTTTTGGTTGTGCTCTAAATACAGCTACTAATGCAGAAATCAAGTTTAACAAGCCAGAAAATGCTCAAACTAGGCAGCTATGCAGAAAAACTTATCAAATAAACAGAGGAAAAATACTTAAAATCTCAAAAGTGGCTCCTTTCTTCTCTCAGCGTTTTCTCCTCTTGGTGGGTGCTTCACCAGCAGCCAACAAGCCTGAAAAGATGCCAAAACCACGAGGCAACTAGGTTTTAAGAGAGGAAGATGAAGGAGTTTTGAAATGACCCCTTTTGGCCAATAAAACTACAGTTTCAAGTCAGTAACCACTCCCACGGGGCAGGGAAGCAGCTC
The DNA here is from genome assembly GCF_019279795.1 of Protopterus annectens. NCBI lineage: Eukaryota > Metazoa > Chordata > Ceratodontiformes > Protopteridae > Protopterus > Protopterus annectens. Next base: position 60,039,532 of record NC_056750.1, on the reverse strand, counting down.
AATGTTTTTCACTGCCACTGATCAACAGAGAGACTTTCCTCTAGCCCAAGCAAAAATGGCCTCACAGAAACTTACAAAACAGTTCAAGAACAGCAAGCCTGTAACTTGAACTTTTCTAAATCTCAGAAAAGTGGGAAAAAAGCTAATTTTTTTGTTTTGTTTTTGTTTTTCAGAGATAGCAGAGGTTCACAAGTAATATCAAGTTATAACAGTGCAGTAAATGACCCCACACAAGAGTGCTAGGTCAAAGACAGAAAATATGCAAGTTTTGAGAAAAAAACGATTTTAAAATTAAGTGCAAACAGGAAATTCAGTAAACAGCTTTTGGTTGTGCTCTAAATACAGCTACTAATACAGAAATCAAGTTTAACAAGCCAGAAAATGCTCGAGCTAGGCAGCTATGCAGAAAAACTTATCAAATAAACAGAGGAAAAATGTGACTGTGATATTCATAGGGGAGGACTTCTGTGTGGGAGTGAGCAGCAGGAATTTAGTTTTCTTGGGGTTCAGGAGGAGACAACAATGAAGAAAGCAGTTTTGTACCAGATTAAATACTTTTCGGGTGACGGACTGGCGTTCACCCAGTCCATATTAGATAAAGCTTTGGGTTATTAGTTGTATTTCTGCATATTACCAGATTGCTAAGAATTGTAAATCATACATTTCATATTACTTTGTGTAGTTATATAGGGCCCGTAGTTGTTAATGTTTCCACATGAATTTTTGTGTCACAAAAAAGAAATGGACAGTAAACACCAGTAATGAAACACAGATATATACATTTCCATAGCACTGAAACCAGCGGGATTGTGCATAGGTAAACAGTGAGCAAACTCTAGCTGCATTGTTAAAGTCTAACACATTGTATTGAGTAAAAATACAAAAATGTACTTGCTAATTAACTGACTCTCTGGCAGCATGTGCTAATGCATTGTTATTAGAGGCACATTTTACTGGGTTCAAAAATGGGTGTAGGTAGTACTTTTACAAATGTCAATGATAATTTTAAATACATTTAGATATATGGCTGCCCTTAACAATTGCTTCACTTTGGTGTGTGATGCGAACCATCACTCAATAAGTCTTTAAATAAAAGAAACAGGAAGATAGAAAAGTGGTGAAATGGAAAGCAAGCAAAGGGAAAAACAAAGTCAAATCAAGTCAGGAATGTGCAGGAGGGAGGTAAGAAAGAACCATAGCTATCCATTTCTTCAACATTATCTGCAGAATATTAGCTGGATTTGCACTGTCACTTGTGGAGAGAGGGGTGACCACAACATAATCATGTTGTATAGCCAGTTGGACCAAATCAAGTGTGCCAAGAAGGGGTCTACTTTGTTTTGTTGAATCTCATTTCACTGAATTTCATTTCACTCTGACCACATCGCTGAAAACACAAATGACTGAAAACTCATTTCACTGAATCTCATTTCACTGAACTGAACTTAGTATATATATGGCAATGTGTAGAGTACTGTAAGGCAAGTAAAAGGTATATGCCCTTTTCCCCACTGTAGTGTGATCCTGGAGTTAGTATATATAGTTAGGGAGAGTGTTGGGGTCACAGCTCCCCCATCTTGTTTGTTTTATATTGTATTTTACAAAAAACATCAAAACAATACATTTAAACAATAGATATGCATAGTTACAACACGAATGACTAACTCTCTCCAGAAGACAATATGCCCTCAAAATAAGTAGGGGACTACATCCCCCACACCCCCCAACTATATACACTAACTCCAGGATTGCACTACAGTGGGAAAAAGGGCATATACCTTTTACTTGCCTTGTAGTACTCTATACAGAGCCGTATATACTAACTGCAGTTCAGTGAAATGAGATTCAGTGAAATGATTTTTCAATAATCTGAGTTTTCAGCAAAGTGATTGGGGTGAGATGAAACACAGTGAAATGAGATTCAATGAAGCAAAGTAGACCCATCAAGAAGATGTGTGTGAAATGGAGAGCTATGTACTGGACACATTTTTTGTGGAACAGGTACCCATTTTTTTTCTTGAGAGAGAGAGAGAAAGAGAGGAATGTTGGGGAAGAGACATAGGTATGTCTGGCTCAGGTAGATTGGGTAAGTGAAGAAGCAATCGCAAACAGGGCATACAAGACAACACACAGCAGTGGTGAAGGACACAAGAGGTTGGTGAACACCATGGTTGTGGTGGGGGTGGGGACACTGAGTACCTAAAGTTGTCAAGCTGGGTGACAGTAAAGAAAAGAGTCATCAACCACTGGACTGCCATCACTGTCACCTCACTGTGCTGATGGTTGTCTGTGTCTCCTCCTGGTATTCTGTACAACGATGGAGAGCAGGTGGTCTATCTGGCATAGGTATGCACCAACAGTGTGGTACACAGTCCTACACACCAGCCCTGACAGTTCATCACGGGTGATAAACTCACCACCGCTGCCACTGCTCCTGGAGGGAACCACTGACCTATCCTACAGAGCAGAACTACCTCAGGGGCCAGGCAGTGCAGGGGAAGCAGAGGGGGTTCTGCCAGGTTGCTTCCCAGGTGTGCTGGGCACCAGTGCTGTAGCCAGTGGAGTGGCGGTTGGAGGATCCTGTGTGGTAGGCCTACCCCGCTGTGCTGTGAAAAAAATACAAACATAAAAAAAAAAAAAACATAATAAAAAAGAAAAGATAAGGGTTGGGGTGAGAGGAACAAGGGATAACACTGGTAACTTCACATGTGACATGCAATGTATTGATACAATTATTTGACTCTATTCTGTATTCTGTTACCTTTACTTTTAGACCACTAAATCCTAACAAATAACAATTTTACTTTTCACACTACCCAGCTTATAACAGATGCACAATATATTACAGATTGTAGCAAGCAATCCTCTTAGGTGTGCATATTTTGAACATATACATGCACCAACTATACTGATTACAGTTGGTATAGAGGTCTGAAGTTACATTGCAATATTGATGAAAACCTAACAGTATTGTATAGTTGGGAAGTGCTGTTTTTGAACCCACAACCTTTGACTACTCTCTAACATTGCACTGTTGTTCTGGCCTACAGACTAATGCATCCTTTTACAGTTGAGGTATGCATGTTCACTTTTACTTTGGAACGTGGAACCGCTGCTTTGTGCTACAGAGTAATGCATCCATACTTGCTTTTACAGTTGAGATATGCATGCTCACTTTGATACAATTGTATAATACATCATAAAAGCTATATTTAACTTTTAATGCTACAATAACAGTACCGTTCTGATGCATACATACCACATGCTTCTCTCATCTGGGCCAATTTAGTCCCATAGGTTCTTACATTCACTTCTCTCTCTGTTGCAGCTGTGGATAAAACAAAATAGAACAGAATGCTATTGTAAATACCCATCTTGACTAGGTTCAGCTTTTTACTCTTAAAAGCAGTCTCAGTAATTGATACTTACATTTCTATGTGGTGTCCCCGGTCCTACATTCCTTGAACCAACATCTGAGTGTACCCCTCTTCCTCCTCTGGGAGTCACTGTAGTGGTGTCTACACTGCTCACCAATGCAGGGGATACAAGTATGGGTACCATCGAGCAATAATGCTTTAAAGGATGTAAATGGGGAACATAGAATAGTGGTGACATGGGGAGGAGACAGGAAGAAGAACAATAGGAATTCCCTGTTAAACTGTGACAGTTAGGATTGATTGTATGAAATACATGTACTACAAAACTGGCTTTGTGGCAGCACAAGTTAATGCACTAATATTCCTTGTTGCTTGGGCCAGATGGTACTGGGTTGCAATACAGATGTATATTGTACTTTTACAGGCTTCTATGTTACATTTAAATACATTTATATACAAGTGTCATTATCATTTACTTAGTGATGATGCACATCGCACAATAATGCTTTATAAAAAAGAAATGGGGAAAAATAGGACAGTGGTGATATGGGAAGCAAACACGGGGGAGTTCAATAAGAAATTCTTCCTAAACCGTGAAAGATACTATTGATTGTATAAAATACTTGCTACTTAACTGACTCTGTGGCTCCACCTATTAATGCTTTGATCCATTCCTTTTTGGGTCCAGATGGTACTGGGTTCAAATCCAGGTGTATGTATATGCTGTTCAGACAGTTCATGCTAACATACAACCTATTTATTCTATCAACTTTCTAGGTATGGAAGTGCAATATTACATACCTGTACATATTGTATGGGCCATTGTCTCTCCATTGTGTAGCCCTGGTGGTCATTGTGGCATTTCACACAAATCTGCAGACCATTAGTGCTTTGAGTTAGAAGAAATTGCTATCCATGTTCACTTTCACTAAATATTTTTTTTTTTTATTATTTCAAATAAGATGTCTTAAACATTACATGAAATAAAGATAAATAACATATTTACAATTCTAAAACATTACTAACTTCAAACCATTATATAACTATTTACATTGGTGTCTATGCAAATAACATTGAAATTCTATATTATATAAAGTTAGAAACATAAGATGATATATCTTCTTCGATATTTTCAAGTATTTCCAGTACTTTCATCCAAGAGTAATAGTAAGAAGTAGATCTTTTAGTTCTGTTCTTCACTGTTAATATTTCCATGTGAGCAACTGTTGTTGTTAAAGTCTCAAATTCCTTGAACGTGAAGCCTCATTTTTCCAGTGTATAGTTATGATTTTACGTGAAATAGCCAATAGTGACCATATAATTTTAGTGTCTTTTTTTGGTACACAGTTTGGAATAGGAGAGTTGAATAAAATTAAAGACTTTGTTAATTGAAAATTATCATTATAAACAGTCTGAAAAAAAAATAATTCATGGATTTCCAGTACATATTGAGACATATACATTCATAAAAAAACATGCTGCCAATCTGCTTTTATCTTGGTATGGCATCTCCAACATTGATCTTCAATAGAATACATTTTGGCTAACCTATGTGGTGTATAGAAACTTCTATGTAGATATCTCCAAGTGAATAATTGCCAGTATTTTGATAATGTAGAAAATTTGGAAGATTGTAGAATATTACTTTTTCTTCTTCAACTGGAGGATGGTTATTTATTAAAGTATAATAATCCCAGTATGATTTTTCATGGTAGTTTTTGTTTTTAACAATTTTATAGATATTAGACAAATAACCTGTACCCTGATAAGGCTGTTTTGTGATAAGAATAAGGTATTCAATGAGTTTTGGAGCTTCATGTCTAACTGAAGGTTGCATTTGTTCTATTTTATTTATAAGAAAATGCCTTAGATTTTGTAAAACAGCCAATTGTCTTTATTTATATTATAATTATAAATTATCTGTTCCTTTGTTAGAATTTTCCCTTTCTCTATAAGTTGATGCCAAAATAGTAATGTTTCTTCTTTAAGTATATTTATTTTAGATATTTGGAATGTATCTAAAATATTTGGTGTAAAAGCTATAGAGAAAATAAGAAAAATCCAAGAATTAATATTTGGTATTTTGTTTATATATGTTCTGAACACTGAAAGTGTAGAGCTTACATAGTTTGATGGCAATTTATTAATATTATTCCTTTTCCTAAAAATAATCTTTTAACATCCATATGAGGGGTGATGGTATTACTGTTAAGTTGTCTTGTATGTGATTATAATTGATTTCTATGTAAATCTGCTCATGGGCTTGTTTCCATATAGGTGTGTATGAATTATTTAACCATAGTGTTATGTTTTTAATAACAGATGAGGTAATATATAAATCAATATCCGGTAAATTAATTTCACCATCTTCCCAATCTGGCAAATGTTTATTTAAGGCTATACGGGGTTTATTTGAAAACCATAGAAAATTTAAAATTAGTTTATTGTATCTTTGAATAATATATTTGGGAGGTGGCAATGAAAAATTTTGTATTAAGTATAATATTTTGGGAAATATGTTTATTTTAATAAGATATAATCTGTCTGCTGTTGAAAAGATATATTTATTCCAGTAACCAATTGTTTGTTCTATTTTGTCTAGTATTTTATTATAGTTAAATATTAGAGAATCTGTTAATTCATTGAGTAGATTTATTCCCAGATATACTAATTTACTTTCTGTTACTATATATTTGGAAAATCTTTTGTTTATATTATTTTTTTTACAATTACAGGGCATAATTTTAGTTTTGTTTTCATTAAATTTTAAGCCTGAAATATTTTGAAATTTATTCATGGAGTTAAATAGAGCATTCAAAGACTCATTTGCATCTGAAAGAGTTAATAGTATGTCATCAGCAAAGAGTTGGATTTTAAGGTTTAACATTTTATTAATACAAATGCCCTTTATGTTATTGTTTGATCTGATTTGATTTGCAAAGGGTTCTATGAGTAATGCAAATAACAATGGTGATAAAGGGCAACCTTGTTTAGTTCCCTTTTTATTGTTATAGGGCCTGATCTATATGATCCCAGTTTAACATATGCAGTAGATTTTTCATATAGTATTTGGATAAGATTATTAAAATTAGAAGGAAAGTTATATTCTTTTAAAACTAGTGAAAGAAAGTTCCAGTTAACGAATCAAAAGCTTTATTAATATCTAATGAGATTATATTTAAATTTAGGACTTTATGTTTGCTATAATCTATTAATGTTAGTATTCTTTTAATATTATCTGAAGTATTTCTTCCTTTAATAAAACCTGTTTGATCTTTGTGAATTAAGAAAGGAAGAAAGTGTTTGATCCTATCTGCGTATATAGCCATAAACATCTTGTAGTCTATATTGAGTAATGATATTGGCCTATATGAGGAACACTGTTTTTCATCTTTATCTGGTTTGATAATTGGGGATATCAATGAATATTTCCAAGAGGGTGGTATATTCAAATCTTTATTGGCTATATCATATACTTTTAATAATAAAGATATGGCTTGATTGAATATTAATTTATACATTTCTGGTAGCATATTGTCTGGGCCAGGTGCTTTATTTGTCTTGAGCTTTTTAATTTGTGATTTTAATTCTGTCATATTGATTGGTTTGTTTATATTGTCTATTTGTTTTTGTGTTAATTTAATATGAATATTGTTTTCTAAGTATTTTTTTATATCCTTAGTAGGTGTATTTTGAGTATTTATGGAATTATCAATGTTAAATTGGAGTCTGAATGCTTCTAAAATATCATTTAGTTCCGTAACTCTTTTGTTAGTATTGGGAATAAATATTTCTTTTATTTGTTTAGATTTAATTATTTTTTTTGTTCTATTAGTTAAGTATCTCAGGTGTGCTGAATTAGTAGAGTATGAGTTTATTTTTATCTTTTCTAAGTTAATCATAATCTTATGGTGTAGCAATTCTGTATACTTCTTATTGATTTGTGTAAGTTCTTGAACTTGAGTAGCATTACCCTTTTGTATTTCCAGTTTCAATTTATCTGCTTTGTTTTGTAAGTCTAGCATATCTTTATTCCATAACTTCCTTTTATTTATGTACCAGGATAATATCTTCCCATATGTAACTGTTTTTAATGAATCCCAGACATATATTTCTGAAATATCTTCTGTGTAATTTATTTCTAGAATGTTTTTGATTGTTTCTTCATAAAATTCTTTGAAATCTCTCAATTTTGTGATATAGGAAGGTATCCTAGTAATGGGATTTGAATAAAATGGTGTAAGCTCTATCTCAAAGACTATGGCATTATGATCAGATAAAGGACAATTTATGATTTTGACTTTGTCAATATTTGTTATTAGGTCATTGGCAACATATATTCTATCAATTCTAGAGTTAGTTTTATATCTATGAGAATAAAATGTGAAGATTAGTGAGTCTGGTTCTGCAAATTCATTTATATCTTTTAAATACAATGTATCTATAAATTTTGATAGTGCTTTAGAGATGGGTTGTTTTCTTCTTTTGGATTTAGAATCTGTATCTTTTCATTCATTATACAGTTGAAGTCTCCTGCCAATATCAGGCTACCCTTAGTTAAATGAATTATCTCTTCAAAATGCTGTTTAACTGTTTTTAATCCTAGTCCTGGGATCCAATATAGATTTACTAACGTATAGATTCTCTTATTTAACTCTTTTGAAACTAAACAAAACATACCTGATGTATCTTGATGAGTAGTAATTATTTTAGGTGTTATAGTTGAGTTGGGTAGTAGTATAGCTACTCCTCTTTTTTTGTTTTGTATTGAGAGTTTATTAGTACTGTGTAATTATTAATATTTAAGTTGTTTATATGTCTATCTAATAAGTGTGTCTCTTGTAAAAATACTATTTGTGGTTTATGTAAGTTTATGTACTTGAATAGGCTTCTCCTTTTATTACTATTATTTAGACCATTAACATTTATGGATAAACATTTCATTTCCTAGTTTTGAGATTGTTTTATGTGTGAGTTTATGTAAATATTGTTTATTCTTAGTTCCATCTTGGATACAGTATTCAAAAAGTTTTTCTTGTATGATTTTTGCATGTTTCTGAGTGACACCAAAGTGATAGAATAAAAAAAAAACAAAGAACTTCCAAACTTATAATTCTTAACCTTAAAAACCATTCCCTATTGCTATGTGGTAATATACCTCTTCGTTTGGTTAGTGAATCTAACCAAACAAACTTTCTACCCTCACAAATAATATTTGGATCAGTTTCCCTTATCCTCTTAGTTTTAAATAAAGATAATTGAATAATATATTAAGATAATCTAATCAGCTAAAATATATACATATATTCTTTACTCATCTTATTGTAATTAAATAATACTTCTAAGCAGGTTTCAAAAAGGTACAAATATTTAGATTAAGGTAGTATCATTTCAAAATAATTTAGGGTATTAATAAACATCATGTTAAAATCTATAACTGTATATTTCATACATCTGTTGAAAACTATTTACTGATATTACTGTATAATACAGTACCATTGTTGTGCAATTGTTTTAAACTACTCAAGTCCGAAACCAGTGTTTAAATTAATATTTGCAAAGTCATATTGGAATAAAAACATGAATAGTTCTGAAACCACATCATATTTCATGTTTAACATAAACTGAAGTGCGATACAATGTATAAGTATATTAATATTTCTTTAGTAGACATTAAATATGTTCCTCTGATTGCATTTTCAGCTTTTCAATGACAATTCCCATGGCTGGAAACAACAAAATCACAATTTAGACAGCTCCCTTATCCAAGAGACCACTCATAATGTTGTTACCTGATTAAGTGTCTTGTTGCCAACACTTCCATCAACCCTCAGAGGGACCCTGCACAATGAAAACTGACACAGTACAGAGGTAAAACTGCAGCGCACTTGACCACACCCTCAAAGCAAACATCTATGTATATCACACATCAACTCCCACAGCTTAGACTGACACCCAACCAGTGCGTCTATCTGCTGACAACAAGTGCTGGAGATACAATCCTGACCTACTCAACACCAGTAATTCAATCCTATGACTGAACAAAAGTATACTGGAGAACACATCAAAACAATGGAAGCTGCCAGGATTCAAACCACCATGTACGAAAATATTACAGGCCAAAATTCCCAACCCATTTTGCAGCAAAGAGACAAAACATATTCAAGCCATGGGGTAACACCTTTACCACATCAAAAAGGTGTCCAAGAAGCTTGTTTTTCCTCCAACATCGGAGGACAGCCACGATGATCCATGCACTGCAAGAGTACCATTTTATCCTGGCAATTGCTTCACGACTGTATATAGAAACATTTAATCCAAATCATTAACTGGCACCACAACAATATTTCTCAGAAAAGTTGTTTTACAGCCAATGACCAGACAGAACGCATCATTGAGAGGATACATTTATCAAATGTCAAGTGCCCCAGCCATAATACAAGTGTCTCCTCAAATCAATCCCCAACGAATCTACTGCCCACCAAACTTGCAGACCAATACTGGCATCCTTTCATGCAGTCACATTGAAACACAAAAATACAGGTCCGCTGATCAGGAACAACCAGGCTCTCAACTGCCAGACAACACACCAGTCTGCAGAAAGGTCCAAGAATCATAGTTGCATTGTCAAGCATCCTTGTCCACACTAACAGTAACATGATATACCCGCTTACACTAGTATTGTGTCATTCTTGATAATGTAAAAAGCCAGGCAATATTATAAGAAGGGTGAAGCCACAGCCAGGCAACATAACAAGAAGAGCACAGCCACAGTCCCCATTCAGATGAGCAAACGGGAACAGCATGAGCCATCTAAGGATGGATAGCCTGTTGAGTACCTGCCACAATGCATGCCCATTATGCATGGCAACCCAGTAACAAATTAGGGTGTGGGCTAAGCCTCTCCCCCTTCCACTCAAATCAGATCCAACACAATATGTGTGTAGAACACAGATGCTTCGACAAAGCCCAAAGCCACATGGGATATAAACATTGTATAATTGACACACCGGGTCAAATCCACTGTTGTTATGTTACTCATTATAGTTGCCTATACAATCATTGCTTCCACTTTCTCCATCTAGTATACCATACCGCCATCTAAATGTTTGATTTGCCAAATGCACATCCAACCTTCTTGTTGCATCCCACCTGCCCACCCGAGGGCATACCTTGGCAGCAGGACATCAGTAGTATTCTGCAGGAGCACCAGCGTGGGAAATGGCAACCCTCCCCAAAACAAACCTGTCAGTTGCTTGACATTTACTAGTTTCTTTAGAGAATTTGTAAAACAGCAGTGATTTTATTTGCTGATGATTAATTTCTGCTTTTTAAACTCTGCTGTATAAAACATAGTAAGGGATAGCTAAAATGTCTGGAAATCTAAACTGATAGAAAGACAAGCAGATATATGTCCTTATCTATCAAGGTGCTAGAAGACATCAGTAGCCATAAACTGAAAGTGCTTCAAAAATAAATATCTATGTATATTTATATGAACCTTTTATATTATTTGTTTCCTTAGAAGGAATTTAGGTTTCTGTATCTTTAAATGTGAACCTAGCTTATTTTCTGACTAGACGTCAATTAGAAAGAGTCAGGGGATGGCGTACACAAGTGAATGCAAGAAGCAATAAGTAACTCAAGTTTCTAGTGATGTTTGTGGCTGTTAAATTGTCTCGAGAACCAAGCGGGGAAAAGGTATGTGTTTTTTCTTTTTTCTTTTCCCTCCTCTTATTTGGTGACAAACTCATGTAGTGGCACGTGAGCACTCTAGTTTGTGGAGTAGTGTTCACAACTGTCAAACTTTGCATTTTAAACATGCTATGCCTTATTTCTCTACAAAAGAAAAGACAACAGGATATCTAAGCTAGTCACAAGCATCTTTCAACTCCGGATGTCTGGAGCCACAACACACATGACTTATAGCCTCAAAATATCACTTAAAACATATTTTTTTCACTGGACTATATCAGTATGTGCATATGGGTCAAAGGCAGAACTTCTTTTAAGATTATTTAAAGTAGTCTTATGATACATCCTAACTGAAATACTTCATTTCAAAAGCAACACATTTCTGCCCAGCATTAGCGTTTATCCAAACAGGGACACTTTTAACTTATAAAAGTAATACTATCAGGGATGTAACTAATAATAAGTTATATAGCAGCCATTACTATACCTATTAAGCAATATAACCATATACTGATTAAAGTATTATAAGTTAATGAAGATTTAATAAAAAGAAGAGAAAAATAAAAACAACAAAACACAAAGAGAGAAAATAAATAAATAAATAAATAAATAAATAAACTATTTGGGAACATTATTATGCATTGCTTACTCTGATTAAGAATATGTAAATAATAGATGGATAATAATGAAAAATAGAGTAATGTTTAAATTATGCTTAGTATACTGATGTGATTTAAGATAAATGTATTTACATTTATGCTAATTTTGACATTTAAAGTATAATTGAAAACAGTACCTGTTTTGGTGTAACTTGAAGACAGTAAGAACTTTTCTTTTGTTGTTAGTATTATTATTTAGATTTTTACAGAATATAACATATATAAGATTATTTGTCCTTTAGTTTTTTTTTCTTTTGCTCAACAGTTTTCCAATTATTTACTTCAGCATTTCTCTTCGGTGTACTTATTGTCCAGTCCATAGATTCTTCATGTGTTAGGATGTTGTTGTTGGTAAGGTATTTTATTGCTGAATCTACTGTTTCAAAGATTTTTATTCCATTTGGTAGAAAAACTTTCAGTCTTGCTGGAAATAAAAGATGGACTTTCAGTTGCTTTTCTTCAAGGTTTTATTATTGGTAGAAATTCTTTTCTTTTGAAACGACCTTTGTAGAATAATCATTGTCAAATCTTATTAATGAATCATTGTATTTGATGGGAGAATTTGCCCAAGCATTTCTTAATATAAGATCTTTATCTTGTGTAGAAAAAAGTCTCACAATTATAGATCTCGGCTTGTTCTTACCGGAGAAGAAGCATTTCCAGAAGCTGCTAGTGATCTATGTGCCCGTTCTATACCATATGAAAGAGCTTCAGGTATTTTTGTTACATCTGGTATCCAGGTGGTAAGAAAGTTTATCATATTGTCCCCTTCAGATTTTTCTGGTAGACCATATATTCTAATATTATTTCTTCTTGTTCGGTTTTCCATATCATCAAGTTTTTCTAGTAAATATGTATTCTTTTGAAGTAAGAATTCAGTTTGTTGTTCTTCTACTTGAACTCTAGTGTCAATGTCACTTAATGACTGTTCAATAAGTGATATCTGTCCTTTCTGCTGTGTAAACATTTCTTGAAGCTGCTCCAGTTGTTGTGAGCACTTTTCTTTAAAAGTATCTATTTTATTGTCCATCTTGTCGATTTTTATTTTAAGTTCCTGTATATTTGTAATGAGAGACTGCAGGTCTTTTTTGAGAGAAGAGTCTTGTGCTGTATTCCTTAGATGACTCATGCTGTAAAGCTGATATTGGTGCTGATTTTCCAGTAATTAATTTGACAGGAATTATTCAAGTTCTGACAATAAAATTTTTCTTATAGATGCTCAGAGTTATTAGAAATAAGTTAGTAATAAAAATTTCTTCAAATTAAATATTATTTTGTAAAATTCCTGTCAGGAATTGTATTGAGGTAAGAGAGCTGAAATGAAGTGCAGCTATCAGTTCAGCATCCTAGCCACGCCCCCCCATGTTCACTTTCAAGGTTTTGCAGCCAGAAACTCTGCTGTGAGCCACAAAACCTTGCTGAGATGTGCCTCAATAATACCCATTATGAGATGCCATACGATGAGCACCTCTGCAGTCACAGGTACACTCCGTGTAGGCTCTGCGCAAAGCCTTCGTGGATTTTATTGAATCCTGGGGTTTATATAATGTTGGTTGCTTAGATTATACATCACATGTTGTTTGTCTTTCAGCTTTTCCCGGTTAGGGGTTGCCACAGCGGAACTCCGGTCCGCTAATGATTGTCAGTAGATTTTCATGAACGCTGAGGTGCCAGCTCGACGTCCAACCTTCAAAGAAGGTACGCCCATTTACACATGTCTTTCGAGTGCCCACCCAACCGCGCGGAGGACATGCAGACTCCACACAGAAGGCACTCCCCGCACTCCAGCCGAGAATCGAACGGGAAAACCTCTTGCTGTGAGGCAACAATGCTATTGCTGCACTACCACAGATTTCTTTAGATTATACATCACATGTAACTTTGCTAATATAGTTTGATTACTTTTATATAAATGTAAGTTATCCTATGTTACACGTGATAATTCAATAAAGATGCTTTAAAAAAGAGAGAGAGAGAGAAATATTTACTGACAACTGAGACCATATGTGTTAGCAAGGCAGGTACACATTAGTTAGTGGGTAGCAGGTATACATGTCCTTTCTTTTTCACAGGCTTTTGCTAGTTAAACTGAATGAATATGTACGCGTCCAAACATCAACTTCCAGTACACATTTCCCATGCATGTGGCAATTAGACATGTAAATAAGAGAATGGGCAACATGCCAGTGATGGTCATGCCAGTTGCCAACTGAGTTTTTGTGTACATGTTTTGTACCTAGTGTGGAGGTAGGTATGGTTGAGAGGATACTGGTTACGAGATGTGGCACTGATTGTTGACTGGACGTACCTTTGGATGGTGGTTTCATGGCCATGGAGGTGGTAAAGTAGAGGAGATAAGAACTTACACCCCCCAATTGATTCTTTCGATGGTTTAGTCTATTTTCAAGATGGATGTTGCAGATATAGTGTGGTCAGTGACAGCATGGATCAAGCCATCTTAAAGCTTATCTGTACTGATTAAAAAAACGAGTATTGTTTTCACTGATGTAGTTCACCTCAGCAGTGCCTAATATACTTAAGCATATTTTGGTCACAGCTGGAAGATGGACTGGGCGATGCATCACTCTTCATTATGTGGAGTAACCTCTTCCAGCAGGAGATATAACAGATGCACCCCCACACACTAATAAGATCACCAAAACTAACGGTAAATTACATACCTTGAAAATTAGTTGCTTGTTTGGTCTTCCACTCCTGACCAGACAGATCTTTATTTTATTTTTATATATTTTATTTATTTTATTTTTTATTTAAAAATAAAATAAAATAAATAAAAATACCTTGGAAATTAGTTGCTTGTTTGGTCTTCCACTCCTGACCAGACAGATCTTTATGTATTAAACTACAACAAATTGTCACATACTAGTTTCCTTTTATGGAAAGTTCTTTTATTTTTTATATATTGTCGACTCCTGAACACAGCGTTTGTAGCACACTAAGAAAGGTTAAAAAGTAGAACAAATCACTGTAGACACTCGTATAAAATACGGAACTTGGTGCAAAAAAAATCCACAATTAAAGGAAGTATGTTCACAAATTGTAGAAACGACAAAACGCCAACTAAAATAATAGTTGAAACTTCTCCTAAAGCAGGACGATCACAGGAACAGTAAAAATGAAACGTTTTATTTACCATACAATGAGTTAAGCGCTTTCACTCGTACACCACGAGCTTCCTCAGAACAATTAACTTAGCTTTCCATTCATTCTTAAATACGCTGTATTGGCGCCAAATACAAAAAAGTCCTTAAAGCTACAGTGCTCAGTTGCTAATTGTAATAATTGTAAATGACGTTTCTATAAAAATTGCATTCCTAATGGACTTAGATGCTTTACATTAAAATGTGTTAGAAAAATAACACTGTGTATTGTTACTTAAATTTTATACATCTAAACTTCCACTTTAATGCTCTTAGTAAAAAATATATATTAAAATATCTGTTCAATTACATATATTCTGTCTCCTATATGGTACGTATGTATCAACAAACTTTTGATACTACTTATAAACAATCATACCTTATATGAACCATATAACCTTGTGAAAATACAGATACAAATACAAAGATGTTGTTAATATATGAAAATAAAAATCAAAAAACTACAAATGTCCAATAACAAACACACCCCTACACTAACTTTTAACCATCTAAAGTGGCTTGACTGTGATAAAATCATTTATTCCAGGCCACGTCATTGCATCAGTGTAAATTTGCCACCAATATTCCCTATATGCCAAAGTATTTTTTGTGTTGCCCCCTCTGGGATTGGATTTAATTCTTTCTAAAATAGCAAATTTAAAAAAATGTTCAGTACCTGCTACATTGATGTGTTTGAATAGGGCGTTTTTCACGTCTTTAGTTCTTATACTATAAATATGTGAATAAATCCTTTTCCTAAATTGTCTTTCCGTCCTGCCAATATAATATGCTGGACAGACACTACACTTAGCTATATAAATAATCATACTAGTTGTACAATTACCTTGTGTGGGTCTAATTGTTGTTTTATTATAGTTTTCTAAAGAGAACATCCTGTCTTCACATATATGTTTACATTGTCCACATGCTCCACATTTACTGGTATGCTTCTCGCTATCTGATACTTATGTTGGACCATTCTCGAGTAAGTATTTCAGGTTCTTCCCCATTTTGTACACAAATTGTGGTTTAGGACCCAAAATTTTTTGTGCATCTTCATCCATTAAAATAATTTGCCAATTATTGGTTAGTATATTTTTTACTTGGCTAGAGAACGGTCCATATTGCACTATACAGGCTCTCTTAAAAGATGTATCTTTCACATTAATATCATTAGCCTCTGTTCTTAATGTACCCTCACTACCTACATGTCTAAGACCTAAGAGAGGTGTATATTTGTGTCCCCACTCTTTAAGGACATACTTTCCTGTGTCAGTCATCATACGCTCATCGTATCCCCTCTCTCTGAATAAACCTGTTATAAATTCTAATTCTACTTCCGTTTCTTTTCTATCAGATGTCATTCTCAAAGCTCTGATGACTTGCCCCTTGTAGATGTTATATTTAAGTTTGTTGGGATGGTTGCTACTGTAATCTAAATAAGAAATAGAAAAAGTTATCTTCCTGTTAATCTTGGATTTAAAGTGCTCATCCTCTAAGTATACAAAAGTGTCTAAATACGCTACTCCATATGTACTGCACTCATAGGAGAATTTCAAAAACTCACTGGAGTCATTTAAGTAGTGGACAAAATCAAAAAATGACTGGGTGTCTCCTTTCCATAAAATGTATATGTCATCCAAGAACCGAGAGTAGTAACACACATTGGCAAAATGTGAACTTCTAAAGATGACATTCTCTTCCCAATCCAGTAAGACCAAATTGGCATATATGGGGGCACAAGCTGCCCCCATAGCTACCCCTTTGGTCTGCCTGAAGAGTTCTCCTTCATAATAAATGAAATTATATTCTAATACTATACTAGTAAGCTCTACTAAGAGTGAAATTTGATCCCAAGTCATCCCAGAATGTTTTCTTAAACTATTTGTCAGAGCCTGTAACCCTTCCTCCAAAGGAATACTTGAAAAAAGGTCCACTACATCCACCGATGTAAAAAGAATGTTCTGTTTCTCAATAGTAACAGGATAGTTTTTTTAAGAATTCCCAAGAATCTTTGGTCAAGTGCTGAATTTTAGAATACATAGGTTTGAGTAATTTATCTATAACCTCCCCTATACGAAAAGTTTTAGATTTGCTTCCTGAAATTATGGGGCGAAATGGGGGGTTAATAGTATCTTTATGGGTCTTTGGGATCCCTACAATAGTAGCCAAAACTGGATCTGTAACTAGCATATAGTTGTATGTTTCCTCATTGATTCTGTTCTCAAGTAAGTAATCCTCCAAGAACATATCTATCCTTCTATATGCTTGGTTCACTTCATTTAAAGATGTAACCGTATAATTCCCTGAATTAAGAAAGATGTCATGAATAATACTGCTATAACAAGTGGCATCATAAATGACCATCCCCCCACCTTTGTCCAGTTTCATAATTCGAATACTTTTGTCACATCTTAACTCCCTTAATAATGTATTCTCTTCGTATGATAGATTTTTGTGAATGTTGATCTTACTTACTTTCTTGTTTAGAGCATACAGATCTCTTACAGACTTTTTTTCATAGTTTAGTACTTGGGAATAACTAATAGGGATATAACAACTTTTTTTCTTGAATGAATTAAGCTGTTTGGGTTGATCACTTTTCTGTTGAAACTGCATAGCTAAATTCAATTTTCTAGTGAATAACTTTAATTCACTGATACTGTCCACTACATTAAAAGTAGTCGTGGGTATAAATTTTAAACCCTTTGACAAAAGAGAAAAATGTGTAGTTTCTAATTTTATATTACTATAATTAAAGATCTTAAAGTTGTTAAATGTGTGTACTGCACCATCCTGTTTGATACCCTGTGCAGTAACCTCACTAGTTATGTTAATATCAGATAAGGTGGGGGTGGGAGTATGACCCGTGTACTCCTCAGGTACATTTAATATTTTTTCTTCCACCTCCCCCCTTGATTCCATTTTGCTGAATATACTTTCCTTGGCATCTGAAAAAAATCCTCATCTTTTCTAACATTACCTCTGTGTGTAGTGTTAGCTTGTGTAGTGCTAGCATGTCTATAAAATACTCTTCCTTCATTAGGCTGTTCATTGGCATTCCATCTCTCATTATATGCCTGTTCTTTAAAATTCCATTTATATGCGTTGTGTGATTCATATTGTGCCTTGTCCCTACTAAGTTTTTTATTTTTCTTATCAAATGCTCTTTTTGCCCTATCATTGGCAATTTCAAACTGTTTAAAATACAAATTATCCCATTCAGCGAAAGTTGAATCATATATTATAGCTTGATTCATATTCTCTATATCTTCAATACATTTACACAATTTCTCATCATTAAATTTAATGAGTGTCTTCATGTATTCCAGACCAAATGAGTCAAATAATGCATTGAATTCAATAGTAGTTCTATGAGTTAGCTCTACCCCCATAGGGACCTTGAAAAATCTTAAACCCATAGGAACTATCTTAAGGGACAAACAATGATTTAAATATGCATTATCCAGTTTAATCGCATTAATGGCATTTAATTTTTTTTCCAAAAGCAAAAATCATCTCTTTTAGTGTTCCTTTTGTGGAATAACACCTCTTATTAAATGTCAATTCATTTGTAAAGTCAAATATGCAGTCACTATCAACAAAGTCTTTTAAATTATAAACGTTACTTGCAGACTTTCTGACTGCGTCATTAACGTAAAGTTTTTCAGGTAATGATCTTGTACCTGTATCTTTGCTGTTCTTAGCCGCAACTTGTCCATATGTTTTTATATATTAATAAGTGCCTTTTCTTTGCTTACAATATAATCTAGTTATTGAAAAACATTATACCTTACAAAACAGAAGAATGGAATTCAACAGTATAAAAGAATACATCACTGAAGTCAAAATGTTGCTGGCATTTTATCCTGCCTTAAAACATAGGTGGTTGTGCACAAAACTAGAAACTTTACAGTGAAGTAAATATTTATATGTTTGGTTGTGATCTATAGTTATAATATCTATTTCTTTTTCTCCCAGTATGTTTTCCCTTCTATGGCATACCAAGTGCATTCTCCCACTTTCTTACTTACCTGAACATTCCTCCACCTACCTGCCTGCCTCTCTATATGTCTGTCTACACACCTGCCTGTTTTCCATCTGTCTTTTTGCTTGATCATCCATCTAATTCATTCACTTGTATTCTTTCTTTCTCTCTTTATCAGATTTCCTATTACTTATTATTTATTTATTTGACATTTGTTTATTTTATTGCTAAACACAACAGGAACAACCAGTGGTTACTGCCCTGTCGGTATCGGCGCCTATTTACATTACAGGCTCTCATTCTGTTTATGTCCAGTGTCTCCCTGTTTCATCCCAGCATTTTTGTCTATTCATTCATTCATCCATTCATTAATTCATTAATTCATTATTATGCTTCAGTGCAATTCTATTGCCACAGATAACATGCATCAAATGCTGCTTTTTTGAATGAATTTCACTAAGTAAATATCTAATAATTAAACCTGTGAAATTATAAGTTATACAGGATTTGAGAATGCACCTGGTGACTTTGCGTGATGTGTTCCCTCATATTTTTGTCATTGTCGCAGCTTGATCTGAGGGCATACTCCTTTGCACATCCAGGAAATAGGTGGTTCTGAAGAAGGTATTACACACAGGGCCATATAATTCATAGAAGTTCTGAAATATCACAGAAACTTCCATTTCTTCTCATCAAGCATGATCACAGGGCATTTCGTCTGCAGTTTGTCTTCTTCAATAAAACCATGTGAGTCTCTTAAATGGTAACTGACATTTGTTTACAGTATAAAATCTACCAAACCAAGGACTATATTGTAAGGATAATCTGGGAATCTGTACTTCACAAGATGAGCATGCATATGTGTGTGTGTGTGTGTGTGTATACATATATATATATATATATATATATATATATATATATATGTGTGTGTGTGTGTGTGTGTGTGTATACATATATATATATATATATATATATATATGTGTGTGTGTGTGTGTGTGTGTGTGTGTTTGTGCATGCGTGTGTGTGTGTGTGTGTGTGTGTGTATCTGTGCATATATAAAGCAAAAGTACCTCGACAAGGTTACCTTGTCTAAATACACACACACACACACACACACACACACACACACACACACACACACACACACACACACACACACGCGGGTGAGCACACACACATATACGTGTGTAAATGCAGAATGTGGAATCTAGCAGTGAATTAAAATAATACAAATACTAGAAATTTTGATGTTTATGTTTCATTGTACATTAAATTTAATAAGTAATATATAAACTCAGCAAAAATATTACACAGTTATACTTTCTAAATTTATTCATAATAATGTTATGAGGTACATAGTTACTTTATGCTCAGTATATACATTTGCAGTTAGGCTCATTCTAGCTTAATAAGCAGCAAAAATCCAGTGGAGAAGAGGGTACATACAATATATACATTTATGGTTAGCGTCTTTTGGTTTCATAGACTAGAAATGAACTCAACTGCTATTTGAATGGTCCACAATTTGGTTACCACCCAAAAATCCACACATAGCAGGGGCATTTATTATAACATATTATAATTGTGTGTGTGTGTGTGTGTGTGTGTGTGTGTGTGTGTGTGTGTGTGTGAACGCATGTGTGTGTGTGTGTGTGTGTGTGTGTGTGTGTGTGTGTGTGTGTGTGTGTGTGTGTGTGTGTGTGTGTGTGTGTGTATATATGTGTGTGTGTGTGTGTGTGTGTGTGTATATATGTGTGTGTGTGTGTGTGTGTGTGTGTGTGTGTGTGTGTGTGTGTGTGGGTGTGTGTGTGTGTGTGTGTGTGTGTGTGTGTGTGTGTGTGTGTGTGTGTGAGTGTATGTGCATGTACGTGTATGTGCTTGTATGTTTGTGTGTGTTTATATATTTTTTTCCTCTCTTTAATCATCTCGTTTCCACTGATTATCAAGGTGACATTCTTTTAGTCATGACTTAAGTCCAAGAAGAGATGTTCAGAAAAAAAATACACTAGAATAGAATTACAGTATACCTATAGAGTACAGTATAACACTCAGTACAAATGTGTAAATATAAAGGCCTACACCACAATTCATTCACATTTCCTATACATGAAGAAGGATCAGATGGCATACAATGTACAGTGGGTGTGCAACATGAAGCAATTACAGGGCAGTGTCTGGAGCCATTCAGAGGTCATTACTTATTTGTAGAAGATGCAAATCAAAGGAAACTGTCAATAATTTCTTGTTATCTTTGCAGATAAATTTGAAATCCATGTAAGTAAGCAGCTACTGTTAAAAAATATTATTTTGTATCTATTAGCAGTTTAAAGGCAACAGTCATAGACCATTATATAAGGATTTTGATAGCAAAAGGGTGTACTGTTTAGCGTTTTCATTGAAATCAGGAGATTCCCTGACTTGGTGAAGTAGCCCACACCAGATTAACTATGACCTTCTGGAAATGGCCTTATCCTCACTTGCAGAATTAATTCTGGAAACCACAAAGGGGACACAGAAGTCTCTACTGGTACTGAACTTTACTCCTATAGGCACCTGCTTGTGAAGCATATGCCTGTATGTGTGGTAGAATCACTTTCAGCATTACTTTCCTCTCCAGCAAAATTAATTTCACCCACACCAGAGGAAGGACCCCTAACGAGCCCATATCACCTCCTCACAACTTCAAGCAAAAATACAAGGAGATGAAATCAGTTCTTCATTCTGCAGTGAGATATACCTACACCATACGCTTCTTACAATGTTCTATTGTGTTAGACTAAGGGATGTGGCTTCCATCAAAAATTGTGAGTACAGAGGTGTCATTTTAGATACCTTCTAGCACACAGACATCAGCCAGCATCTATTACAATCAGCAAACCCATTGCCCTCAGGCTTTTACAAATTACATGAAATAATACAGCTTTTAAAGAAAAAAAAACTCAAGAAACGAACAAAACCAAGCAGGTGAACACTCCCAGGATCAATTTATTCGCTGCAAATAACGTAAGCAAAGTACAAGACCAAGCTTTCGGTGAGCTCAGTGTCTCACCTTCATCAAAAAATACATAATACACAAATAATAATAAATAATAAAAAATATATATAAAAAATAAAAAATAATTAAAATTATGTGTAAATGTTGTCCTAACAATAAACATTGTTTAATAACAGAGTAGGACAACTTTAAATTGATCTAACATAAAGTTTTTTTGATTTAGGATATGTGTTTTAGTTAAACACATTTGAGGTTTTACATATGTATATATATATACATATATATATATATACACATATACATATATATATAAAAAATCCCCTTATATATACACACGCATAGAGATATATATATATATATACATATGAAAGTGTATTTTGATATACGTAATTTTTAACATTGTAAATCAATGAAAGTAAACGAAGTGTTTTACTTAGTGTTTAAAGGTTGTATTCGTTCTGTTGACAAGGGTTCTTAACATTATGTAAATGTAAATTTCTTTCAATTTGATAGGTGGTTTTTACAATTGAATGTAATTAACTAATTAACTGTTTTGTATATAAACTAGGTTGGTTGGCTTGTAAATTTGTCTGATGAAGGTGAGACACTGAGCTCACCGAAAGCTTGGTCTTGTACTTTGCTTACGTTATTTGCAGCGAATAAATTGATCCTGGGAGTGTTCACCTGCTTGGTTTTGTTCGTTTCTTCAGTTTGTGATTTTAGGCACGTCTTGAAAAAAAAAACTCAACCATCATTTTCGCTTCGCAACTCACTCCTGCCAAAACGTACGAGGAAAAGTCACTGTGGCTTTTGCCCTGCTTACTTAGTAAACATCCACTCAAAGCCTAGCCCTGCTTTGTCCTACTTTTATAAACATAAAGCTTTTCTCATCTGGGGAAGGAACCTGGATAATGCAGGTGGGTTAAAGCTGGTTAACATAAGTGCCGGAAACCCATGCTATACGATTATTGCTGAAATCTGTAACTTTTTATTACTGACAATGCAGGTATCAGGCTAAAGCCGCAGAAAGAGCACAATATGTTCCCTTACATTACTGAACAGCTGGAAATTATTTGTTGCAAAGAGCAGGATGGGAGAAGGGGTGGAGCTATGCTAATACCTCCATGTTGAAGAAAGGTAAAGATGCCTGTTTTATAGGTTCATAGGTTCATAGGTTCATACTAGGCTATCTGCCCAAGGGCATTTACAAGCCTAGCCCATAGTTTTGTGGCTTACGCCACCCCTTTAGTATGGGGAACTATACCCATTATTTTGCTGTGCCTCTGTCGAGCAGTGACACTGAGGTAATCCCTGGGGTATATCTGCGATCTCCCATCCATTGGTCAAGATTTCTCTTGAACAAGGCCAGCGAGGTGCTCTGCCTCACATATACCGGGATTTTATTCCACAGCATAGGGAGTCTTTGGGTGAAGAATCTATCCCTCCAGCACGTCCTATTAATAGCTGTGTCGAGGTTTAATTCTCCCGCCCTTGTGGCTCTGACGGATCTAGATTTTTTGAGGTGAAGCATATTCATCAAATCAAATTCATCAAAGTTTTGTGAGCTTTAGCCTTGGCATTTTGTAGCTACTTCATATTTCAGCTATCAACCCCAGAACTTGCTTGTAGAAACTCTTGATAAGATAAATAATTACAGATAAGAAATAACTGGGATGGTGATGGTGCTATTTCTAAACATCATGACCAAATAACTTTAGAATGATTCATTACATTACTTCTCCTACTCAGATTATTTACAGGATCAGTTTTGTGGTAACAATAAACTGGATTCTAAACACTTCTCTCCAATACTAAATTAGCTGGCATCATGCCAAAAATATTAAGCAACCAATCCTCAGTGTTTCTTTTATGGGAATCCCCATGTGTCCACAGTACCTTTAGTATGAGGTGTATATCAGGTGAAACTTGTGGAATGGAAACCACTTACACCAATCTTAATTTAGAAAGGTCTGGCTCTTACTTTAACATGATATGATATTGCCAACATCCTAGCAGATAGGTTCAGTGCTAACTTTACCCCCCCCCCTCACCCCCTAGAGGGCCCATCTCTATACCGGAAGAATGCAAAGTTCCTATAATCACGGCTGCATAGGTGAAAAACACACTCTCCAAAGCCAAGAACACAGTGTCCATGGGACCTGACAATATCCCTGGCTGCGTTCTACATGAACTACAGAATGAACTGGCACCCTACCTAAGTACCATGTTCAATCATAGCCTTACCTCAGGCTTTGTACCCACTGAATGGCGCACCGTGACGGTTATCCCACTCCACAAAGGGGGAGCCACGAAGGACCCCGGGAACTACCGCCCCATTAGCCTGATGAGCCTGGTCTGCAAGGCCATGGAATATATCATCATGGAACTCATAAAAAAAGACACCGGTAATCTCCAAACTCTGGACCCTACCCTGTTTGGATTTGTAAAAGGCAGATCATGTCTCCTAAACCTGATTGACTTCTTTGAAGCAGTCACCAAAGCCATAGATGAGGGTAAAATGGTTCACACAGCTTATCTAGATCTTGCCCAGGCTTTCAGCACCATCCCCCACTCTGGAATTATAGATAAGCTCACTAAACTAGGTATAAATCCCTATGTCACAAGATGGGTTGCCAACTGACTCACGGACAGAACCCACACTGTGAAAGTAGCGGATTCCAAATCCAACATCATACCAGTGACAAGTGGAGTACCACAGGGTTCAGTCCTGGGTCCTCTCCTGTTTGGTATTTACTTCTCTGAAGTGCAGGCCAACACAGGAGGTCTTTGGCTAACAAAGTTTGCAGATCACTGCAAACTAGGAGCCATAATCGAAACTCCTAATGATGTGGACAAACTACAAAAGGGCTTCACTGAGACAGATACCTGGTGTCAAAGCCATGGCCTGAAGCTCAATGCCAAAAAGTGTATTGTCATCCCCTTTGGTAAAAACTCTGTACCCATGAACTACCACATAGCTGGTAGTCTACTTAATGCCAAAAATGTGATAAGAGACCTTGGGACACAGGTGGACAGTAGTGTCTCCTTTGATAATCACATCGCCACAGTGGTCAGGAAATCCTTCTACGTGGCTCATCTCATCACAAAAGGATTCTCAAAAGAGGTCATTGTCCCCCTCCACTCATTACTCATTAAACCCATTATAGAGTACAATGCCCCTTTTGGTATGTATCTCACAAGACATCTACAACAACTGGAAAGACCACAGAAATACCTCACAAAGAGGATTACTGGCCTCAAACAGATGCCCTATGCAGACCGTCTCAAAAAACTACAGCTTTACTCCATCGCATATCCCCTACTCAGGGGCGATCTCTGCCTAACATACAAAGCTATGTCAAACCCAGAGCTGTTGGACATGCTCCACTTAAAGAAATCCCAATCCCTCCGAGCTACATGCTCTAGGGACCAAAACCTTGTCACCACCATAAACAGAACATGCTGGAGGGATAGATTCCTGTCCCAGAGACTTCCCATACTCTGGAACAGACTACCTATCTATATCAAACAAAGCTCCTCATTAGCACTCTTCAAGAAAAATCTTGATGATTGGATGGGAAATGGGAAATCCACCCCGGGGATCACTTCTGTGGCTCTGCTCAACAGGGGCACAGGAAAATAATTTTCTTGGATGGCGAAAGTCAGGGTACATTTTTTTGGCTAGGCTTGTATGGGCTCTAGAGCCGATAGCCTAGTACCTACCTATGAACCTATGAACATCAATTTGATTAATCTGGAGTCTGTCGTC
The DNA here is from genome assembly GCF_019279795.1 of Protopterus annectens. Taxonomy (NCBI): domain Eukaryota; kingdom Metazoa; phylum Chordata; order Ceratodontiformes; family Protopteridae; genus Protopterus; species Protopterus annectens. The sequence goes on along the minus strand of NC_056750.1, from coordinate 60,013,888 downwards.
ACAGGGAAACGTGTGTCTCCAATGATTAATTAGAAATATACTACTCTAAATGTCATTGATTGGCTAAAACTGCATAAAAGCAAGAGCTTAAATACACAAAATACAAAAAAACACAAGTTTTCATGGAAGAACTGCTTTTGAGCAGTTTCTGACATCCCTGGTTCAGAGGCTACTTACAGTAGAAAACATACCAAATTAAATGGATGCTGCATATTCATTTTATAACTTGTTTCAACTGGAATTATAGAGGAATCCATTCTTACAGAGTATGTGATCTCAATGTGGAACTCAGTAAGGACGGAAGCTTGCACAACATGAGAAAAGCTCACACGTACCATGTTTGTTACAAATGCCTTCTTCAGAGAGCAACAGTATAAAAACTTAAAATCCAGATGGTCTGAGTTGCAATGCAGCATTTCAATGTGCTAATTGTGCCTGACTCACAGCCTGCATTGCAGTAATCATCACCATTCCTTTATCCTTTCTCCTACAAAGTCATCTGTACCCAGGGGGATAAACTGGCCAAAAATGGCTTTAAAGTGGAGGCTCACAGAACCTGCAGAAAGTATGAGAAATCCAGATTTAGCAGTTGCATCACTAAGTCCTGGCATTCACGCCTCCATTTTATAACTAGTGCTACCCATTTTAAGAAATAACTCCTTCAGCACAACAGAAATCCTAACACTGGAGCTGTGTGGGTTAAATGAATAATCAGCAACCATCGCAATGTGCCTGTTTTGTCTGTGGTGAGACTCTCGCATGATTCATCTGTCGTTCTCTCCTGCCGTACTGTTTTTCCTCCCGTTGTCAATATCATCTGTCCTCCCTCTTGCATCCCTTCATTCCTGCACACACAATACAAAGCATGCACACAGTGTGTTGTGTGCACAGACTTTAGTTAGGGAGCAGAAGTGTGTGTGCGTGTGTGGTGTGTGTGCGTGCGTGTGTGGTTGTGTGTGCGTGTGACGTGTGTGTATGCATACTAGTGCAGTTATAAGTATATGTGTGAGTTGTGTGTATACCTAAATGCATGGGTATATGTTTGTAGGATTGGTGATCTCCCTTAACCCGCAGAGTGTATACGTGTGTCTACATGTATGCACCTGCATCTCATGCAGGATTGCTTGTCTGCCTTATGCCTGCAGATTGCTGGACTAACATTCAGCTGCCACATAAATTTGAATAGGATAAACCACATTTTTGAAAATTAATGAATTCTGTATTTGTATATTAAGAAGTCTGTGTCTACAGGGGGACATTCATTTCCCTTGTTTTTCTGTGGAATTTTTTGTTAATTCATAGGTTCTATTGCTGTCTAAATTGTCATCCGAGCTAAACTGGGCATTCAGTCTCTTCTGCTTGACATTCATATTACTAATATTCAAGCTTCCAATCCTGATGAATACTCTCCGAAACTTTTTTATCCTGAATGCATAAACTACAGGATTTACTGCTGAGTTTAAATGTGATAAAATAATACCTGTATATTTGATAGATTTCTTAATATTAGCAGAGCAGGCATACTCTATGATATTCATCGCATGCATAGGTATAAATGTTAATGCAAATAAAAGCAGCACTAGAGACAAGGATTTAGCAAGTTTCATCTCCTTCTTATAGTAATTTATGGACTGCTGTCCATTTTCTGTCTTGAAGCTGAACTGTTTCCTAATGATGTAGAACACTGCTGCATATAACATAATCATGATAGTTAGAGGGAAAAACCATCCCAGAACGTTAAAGAACATCATATATTCCAGCTTTATAACAGATCCAAATTCACACTTTATGTGGTCATCAGTTGAATTTTGTTCTGTCTTTATTGTTTCTCTGTTGTGCCACCCAAATATCGGAAGCATTCCAAGTAGGGCTGATGTTGACCAACAAATGCCGACAGCAACGCAACCTCTGAATGGAGTAACAATGCAGCGGTACCTAGTAAAAGAAAGCTGTTTCAGTATTATGAATAACATAGTCTGCATTTTATAGGATACATGTATTTCAACTGTAATGCAACAATTAGCACTGATGGTTTTGTTTTCATATGTCATGTAACAGTAGGAGTGAGGCAATAGATGCTGATTTGCAACAAAATTTTATACATTAAGAACATAAAGTTGTTTCAGAAAACAAAAAAGCAAATAAAAAAAACTCATTCAAATAAAAAGTCTATAGTTTCCATGTCATAAGGGATGGGTTCAACCTTCTGACATCATCAACTGAGTTATAAAATGTCGGGTGTACTGAAAGAGCAGAGATCTTTATTTACAAAGTACTGCTTTGACTTTTGGGAAGAAACGTTGCAGATAAACCCACAACATTATTTTCTTTCTTCAGTTGTGCCTCTCTTTGTGCATTTATGGGATCATCTCAGTTCTGATGTCAGCCTTGCACCTGCTCAGGTCCATGTTTTCCAGATGTCCTGTCACTTTTGAGGGTATGTCCCTGCCAAGCCACAAACACACTCAAATTCAGGAGCTTGGAAAATGCACATCACTCACTACCTATTACCATCGGCTTTGGCTATGGTCTTTATCTGCTAAAGTAAAATGCATGCTAAATGATCAAAGTGGTTTGAGATAGAAAATATCTGCTTTTCTACCTTATGACTTAGTTATCAAACTGCTGATTGGCTAAAATAGCTTTTGGATGTCCTTTGTACTTTTTTGTCTCGATATATACAGTTCCCATAATATCCCTTTAACAATAGTACTTTTAGACGTGCCGCAGAAAATAGTACCTCCAGTGCCCTCCAGAGAGGCAACAGTGCCTACACACATGGCCCAGTGCATAGTACCGCCATCTTTTCAGGAAGCTGTGCCCCTGAATAGTGTCTCAGTTCATAATACCACTAACTATCTAGGTAGCAGCTATATAAGATACATAGACGTATGCAGTTGTAATTTATTTTGGGCTGATGTTATAACACGCCAGTCTTTGAAATCTTTTTCTTCGGGGAAGCATTTTCATGACATATGATCCAAGTGGAGACTTTTGAGGTCACACTGTGAAATTACCTTTTTGCACCTAAATTATCAGTTATCTGTGTATTAGTTCATGAGGTAGTCCTCCAGTTACTTGCTCTCAGTACACATGCAATATAATCAGTTCATAGTTTTTTTATTATTTTTTTTTCCCTGCAGTGTAGTTCTCCAGTTGTCTCACCCATTCTCAACATGTTTGATTCAAGCTGCCTCTGCTCCTTGATCTTATTTGTCATGTGACTGAGGATAGCACAGATGCAGAAGTCCTACCAACACACCTCTCACATGACCACAACACCATTTCCTTGCTCCTTTCAGCAAAACAAGAAGCTAATAAGATTTAAAAAAAAAAAAAAACTTTTTTTAGATATGCATGTGACTTGGCTGGCCTTACCTCTATGTTGCATAATCAAATTCATGATTTTAAAGCTTATATTTTTAGCAACAGACTCTGACCAATGTGATGGATTGTGAAGGGATGGAGTTTAGCTACTTCTGTAAATTATCAGCGTATTCACTGTAGTCTTACATCAATGCTTTTGCATGTCGCCTCTCAAAGGACATCTCCTACCTTGCATTTTCCTTAAGGAATTAACTAATACAGCTCAGGTGCCACCCCTGGACTGTTAACATATGAATCTGCAGAGTATTACAAATGGACAATGTGTGCTTGTATATCGTGTATGCATATGCCATCATGAAAGCTGAGGTTTAGGTTTGCCAAGGCTTCCTCAGTGGGAGAACCTTCAGGGATTGTTAGAGGAATACATTTTAGGACATCACTGGCTGATTACTTAGAACTTTGACTTTAATGCTGTAGTTAAACATGATAGATTCAGTAGGTGATCATGGAATACTATTCTCAAATTTGGAAGAAGTTGGCAGAAACCAATGAAAAAAGATGTTGATAATTTGTTATAGCAGAAGGAGACCACATGTTAAGTTTTATTATAGCTGTTTTATGCTGGAAGAAAAATGAAAAGTTTACATTTTCGAGGGTCTGGAACTTTAAAACAAAACAAAGACTCTGCATTACATTTTTTCTGTCTTTGTCTTCTCTCCTCATTACAGACCATCTAGCTTATTTCCTCCACTGCTCTATTTGTCTCACCTTCTTCCCCAGCATTTAGGGGCCACGGAAAGGGGGAACAAGCATGAGCCAAGTAGACTGACATCCTTTTGGGGTACAAGCTTCCATATAACTTCTTGATTCTACGAACCAAAAATAAATAATTGACTAATTCCTGGTTGATATCCCTTAAAAGTATAGAGGTTATGCATGGCAGGCATGGAAAAACATCCTGTCTCCTATCAATAGGCAACAATATATCCAACTCAGAAACCTCTTAAAACCAGCAATACAAAAAAAAACCCAGCATATGAAAACATTTCAAAACTCCTTTTCAAAATCAGCAAAACAGCTCTGAAAAGAAGCAAATTAATTCATAGGAAGGGTTGTTCAAAATAACCCACCAAAAGCAATTTGTGCATCCTGCCCCCCTCTTTATCTCTCACTGACTTCCTCTCTGAATTCTCCATCCCATTGAACATGTACACTAACCTTATCTCGCCTCCAAAACCACCCCTCTGCATTCCACAATTTTAGTTTAAACAAGTCAAAACAAGATATTTAGAAACTCTTCTGTAACAAATAAAACCTGCAGCCCACCAGGTGCAGATGGCTACTATCTATGATTCATTTACTACTGTAGGGATTTCTTTGTAAACTCCGGCAACATAGCATCAGTGTCTGCCTAACACAGAATATCATGGCAGATATATTGGATATAGCCATTATCTGGCCAGTCCCAATGCAGTCTAACCCCAGGTGAAATTCCCTTTATAGGCCAGTCTGTATCTTCCCTACTCTAGGCAAACTGCTTCTAAAAAATTTTATAAGCTCAGCTCACTCAAACATTACTACCTCTGACCTCATCATGCGTAGACAACACAAGTTCTGTTCTGGTTTTGGCACACTAACAGCCCAATGACCCTGAGTGATGAACTGCTATAGCTATGGACAGAGACCAGCTCACTGGCAACATCTTTATTGACCTTACAAAAACCTTTGTCCTTGCTAACCACAATATCCTCTTCCATTACCTATTACAAATAAGCATTACTTATCTTGGTTTTAAAATTACTTCATCAATCACTGCTTCCCCATCAAAATTCATACTACAATTTCCCATCAGTAAGTCTTCCAAAATATCACAATGCTCCATAACTGCTCCGTTACTATTTTTTATCTTTATAAATAAACTTACTTTTGACCCACCTCTTCTCCCTTTCCTTCTATGTGTAGATGGCAAGGTAGCATTTTGTTCAAACAATTCAGTACCCAACATTTTGACACATATGCAAGCAAATTTCATAGCTCTGTTCCACTGGATTTCTAAAAAGCCCTCTTCTCAACTCCATCTGACCCAAAACTATGATTTTTGGCAGGGAAACAAAAACTTAAAAAACACAAAACTCTTTTTGCATATATATGAGCAAAACAACATCCCCACAGGGCATCCTGCATCTTATAAATACTTTTGCATTTGAGTTAACTCCTCCCTTAATTTCTTCCTTCACGTCATCTACACAAGAGAAAAAGGTTAAAGTCTTTACTATTTTCGGCAAATAAAATCTCCATAGGGAGTGTTGGCATAATTTGTCAAGTCTTACTCTCTTAAACACAAGGTGCTGGATTTGATTCTGACCTCTGGTTATTAACTAGGTTTGTAATAGTCTGCAGATTGATAGCCTCATAGCTGGCTATGAACTTTTCATACAAAACCCTCCAGATTAGACATAGGCAAAGGCATTCTACTCTTTCAATTTAAATGTGTCTTTCCCCTCATGATCTCATCATCAAAAACAAACTCCACACACATTTAAGCAATAACCAATAACATTTGTAAATGTATTACCCAGTTGCCTAAAAATCAACACCACTATAAAACAGTAAAAAAAGCAAAATGGATGCCTGTCCAAGAAAGGGTTGACCTTCTAGGATGCCAACTGTTCAACCTATTAATGAACCAGACCTTCTGAGCCCTAGCAGAAAACTAATTATACAACCTTCCTCTTACAGCCTCCAAAACCCCATCCAATCTGCCCTCACAATGCAACCCCAAAACTAAAGTCCATTGTGCAAATCACTTGTTTCTATATAACAGGTGCAAACCTCTGGGAATGTATTCCCCCCACAAATAAAAGATGCCTCATCTTACCCAGAATTTCGGACTCAGCTACAGGTCCACCTCCTCTGATCAGCCAAATGTCCCTGTATGACATCTAGCCATATCATCTAACCTAAGATATAGCACTCTCATTTTTTTTATTAGTAACACTGTTCTGTCCCTAAGATGGCAAGTTAATTGCACCAATCAACCCTTCTCACTCACGTAATTATTTGCTTAATATAACTTCTTCAGACTACTCACAATAAACTCTTTATAACATCCTTCATTCCGCTTATCTATCTTGTCATTCTGACTTGGACAATGCAAAGCTGTAATTGCCATACGGGCACCTCCTTTCTACATAAGATTTGTTTTGACTTATTGTAAATAGTGTTTGAAATTATATATATTTGCTATATTTTTTATTAGTGGATGATGGTATTTTACCAATGTACATTTTTATTATATATTTCCTATCTCTCACGAAATGTAATTCTGACTTCCATTGTATTCTCAAGCTGAAACTGAAGTTGGCCACTTGCAATCAGTGTTCTACCCTGGTAAACAAGTTTTATCTCATTCACTCCTATAGTGTGTCCTGCATTATCTTTGAATTCATGCTTTGCCACCCAATTGCCTCATGCAGAATCTCTTGTACAACACCTGCAGCTTGACTGTATGCTGAAAACTTCAACAGATGATTGCACATCTTTCTAATGCACTTACAGATGCATACGCATGGTCAGATAATACCAAAAATAAAAACACTTCCACAAGTGCATCTATTAAACAAATAGTGTTGCCAGAGAAAATTTAACAGAAAAAAGATAGGTTTGTGTTTCTGTGGTGCATGCTAGCTTCATTCTTTCATACATCACAAAGGCAACATAAGCTATCCACCTGTCCTATATAGGTTCATAAGTTCATAGGAGGTTACTAGGCTAGCGGCCCTAAATCCTTTACAAGCCTAGCCATGTTAATCCCAAATATCCCCATTTGTTCTTTTTTGGGTAGTTCGCAGAACAAATGAATGAACAGAGCAGGTCTGTGATAAATACCGGCTACCCCTGTCCATGAGGGACATGGGTGCCACCCCAGGGGTGAATTTGTTGTAGTTTTCTATCCAATTATCTAGGTTGTGTTTGAATATGGACAGTGAAGACCTCTGTTTTATGTGAATAGGGAGTCTGTTCTGAAGAAGTGGCAGTCTCTGGGAGATTTAGCTGTCTCTCCAGCATGATCTGTTAATGTCACAAGATAGGTTGAGATACCTAGAGCGACTCACTCTTGTGCCATTTGACTTGCACATGTGCAGCATTTCCATTAGGGCAGGACTGCAGATTGTCCTATTGGCCAGGGACAACTCACCACTCAGCAGCCTATAAGATACAGAGTAAAGTGACAGGGCTTTCAGCCTGTCCACATAGGTTATGGTTTGGAGTCCCTGTATTTTCTTAGTGAGAAACCTGTGGTCTCTCCAGCTGCTGTAGGCGTCTGGTGAGGTACATGTATTATACTCTACTAGTGGTCTGATGAGGGTTGAGTACAGTGGAGTTATAACATTCCTTGACCTGGATGCTATGCCCTTGCTTATGAAGTGCACTACATAGAAGGCTTTCCTTACCACTCTGGAAACTTGGTGGTCAAAGTTCGGATTGCAATCAACCTATGTTCCCAAGTCTCGCACCACTGGGTTGGAACTCAGGGGAGGGAGTGATGTCGATATTGTAATTTGTAGGGAATTCCATTTTGTCAAAGGAAATAATAATGCATTTTTTGCATTTAGTTTTAGACCATTGCTTTGGCACCAATCATTTGTTTGTGTTAGCCCTTCTTGTAATATGTTGACATAGTTGGGGGACTCAATGATTACTCCCAGTTTGTAATTATCAGCGAACTTAGTGAGCCAAAGACCATCTACTCTGGCCTGGATATTCTGAGAAATAGATGCCAAATAGTAAGGGGCCAGCACAGACCCCTGTGTTACTTCACTGGTGATGGGTCTACTTGTGAAGATGGAGTCTCCAATTTTGACAAAGTCTGTTCTACCAGTGAGCCAATTGGCTACCCATCTAGTAAAGTAATGGTTAATCCCTATCTGGGAGAGTTTCTCAATTATGCCAGAGTGGGGAATTGCGTTGAAAGCCTTTCTCGGCAAGGTCAAGATAGGAAGCGTGTAGTATCTTACCTTCATCTATGGCTTTGGTGACATTATCATAGAAGTCTACCAGGTTTAACAAGCATGATCTACCCTTAATGAAGCCAAACTGGGTTTAGTCCCGCATTTGGAGGTCACCTATGTCCTTGTTGATAAAGTCCATGATAATTCTTTCCATGGCTTTGCAGAAGAGGTTGGTTAGACTTATGGGTTTGTAGTTTCCAGGGTCAGTTGATGGCCCCCCTTTCTGCAGAGGGGTTACTGTTGCTGTTCTCCATTCTTAGGGAACATACCCAGTTCTCAGGCTATGATTTAGCTGAACAGCACGTGGATATGCTAGCTCTTGTTTTAGATTGTTTAGTAAAAAACCTGGAATATTATCTTGTCCCATTGAGGGTGTGTTTTTGGCCTTAGTGAGCGGGGAGATGACCTGTTCTCTAGAGATACTAGGCAGAGGGCTGGTGTTAGATATGCTTTGGGATATGGTAGGTTGGGATGGGGGGGTGAAGTTTGCACTGAATCTGCCAGCTAGCAGGTTGGCAATATTTTCCGGTGTAGTATGAGTGATCCCATGTACAACAAGTTTGTACATGGTACAACATGTACAACACGTTTGGTACATAGCTGGGTATTCCCTTTTATACTACAGGCATAGTTAAAGAATGCCTTATGATTATCCTTGGCTAAGGATACAATGTTATTCATAATTTGCTTCAGAAGACTTTACACGATTTCTGATTTTCTTGTTTAGGCTTAGGAGGAAACTCTTCTTCTGCAGAGTGATCTCCCTCTGCTTTGTTATACAATCTGTTTATACTCGAAGTCCACCATGGTGGCTTGCTTTTACGGGAAGACCTGGTTTTGATCTGGTTAGGTACAGCACAGTTTATGCAGTTACTTAACTCTTTGTACAGGGCATTTGCATACATTTCTGCATAGTGATTACTGATGTCTGTGATTGTGGGTGGTATGAAGCTTTTTATGCCATCACAGCTTTGGTGAAGTTTTTAATCATTTTTGTTCCTGTGAGGGTGTCAGCTTTGGTAGTTGCTTCAAACGAGACTGATTTGTGGTCTAACCTAATCAGGGAGGGCATCACACATGGGGAAGTACAGTGACCGCCCCATGGTGGTGAGTATTATGTTCAGAACATTAGACCCCTAGTAAGGGTGCAGAGTATCTGTTCTAGAGCATTTGTGTTAACAAAGTCCAGGAGACTCTGGGCAAGGGTGTTTTTGCTCATGTATGTCCCCCAGTCTATAGAAAGCATTAAATATACTGATCCCAAGGATATTGCCAATATCCTGGCAGATAGATTCAGTTCCAGCTTCACCCCCCTCACCCCCTAAAGGGCCCATCTCAATACTGAAAGATTGCCAAATTCCGGTAATAACGGCCACACAGGTAAAAAAACACACTATCCAAAACTAAAAATACAGCATCCATGGGACCAGACAACATCCCAAGCTGTTGGACTACAAAATTAACTGGCACCTCACCTAAGTGTCATGTTTAGTCATAGCCTCACCTCAGGCTCCGTGCCCACTGAGTGGTGCACAGCTACAGTTATCTCATGTCACAAGGGGGGATCCACCTTGGATCATGGGAACTACTGCCCCATCAGTCTGATGATCCTGATCTGCAAGGCCATGGAACGTATTATCATGGAACTTATAAACAAAGACATTTGCAACCTTCAAACACTGAACCCCACCCAGTTTGGGTTTGTGAAGTGCCGATCTTGTCTTTTGAACCTGATTGACTTCTTCAAATCAGTCTCCAGAGCTGTGGACAAGAATAAGGCAGTCCACACAGCCTATCTGGACCTCGCCAAAGCCTTCAACACCATCCCCCACTCCGGAATCATAGATAAACTTACTAAGCTGGGCATTAATCCCTACTTCACTCGATCAGTTGCCAACTAGCTTACTGACAGAACCCACAATGTAAAAGTAGCCAACTCCAAATCCAGCTCCAGACAAGTGACAAGTGGAGTACCTCAGGGTTCAGTCCTGGGACTGCTCTTGTTTGACATCTACTTCTCTGAAGTACAGGCCAACACTAAGGGACTCTGGCTAACAATGTTTGCAGATGACTCCAAACTGGGAGCCATTATTGAATCCCCAAATGATGTGGATATTCTACAAAAGGGCCTTACAGAAATAGATGTTTGGTGCCAGAGCCATGGGCTCAAGCTCAATGCCAAGAAATGTATAGTCATCCCCTTTGCGAAAAAACATGTACCCGTGAATTACCACATAGGTGGCAGTACACAAAACACCGAAAGTGTGATAAGAGATTTAGGGACACAGGTGGACAGTGGTCTCACCTTCTATAACCACATTGCCCCAACAGTCAGGAAATCCTTCTATGTGACACGCCTCATCAGTAAGGGCTTTTCATCCAGAAAAAAGGAGGTCATTGTCCCACTGTACTCATCCCTCATCAGACCCATTATAGAATACAATGCCCCATTTGGTATGTACCTCTCAAGACATCTGCAACAACCGGAAAGGCCGCAGAAATACCTCACTAAAAGAATCACAGGCCTAAAGCAGATGCCCTATACTGACCATCTAAAAAAACTTCAGCTATACTCTGTCGCATATCGTCTACTCAGAGGCGATCTCTGCATAACATACAAGGCCATGTCAAACCCAGAGCTGTTGGACATGCTACACTTAAAGAAATCCCAATCCCTCAGAGTCACACGGTCCAGGGATCTAAACCTTGTCATCACAATGAACAAAACATGCTGGAGGGATAGGTTCCTGACCCAGAGATTCTCCAAACTCTGGAATAGACTGATCACATATATCAAGCAGAGTGCCTCCTTGGCCCTCTTCAAAAGGAACCTTGATAATTGGATGGGCGATAGGAAATTCACCCTGGGGATCACGTCAGTCACGCTGCTAGACAGGGGTACAGAGAAGCAAATATTGTGGGAAGAAATAGCCAGGGAATTGTTATGGCTAGGCTTGTATAGGCCCTAGGGCTAGTACCAACCTATAAAGCTATAAGGATAGTTGAAATCTCGCATGATTAAGGTACTGGGCTGTATGGCAAAGGATTCTAGTAAATCGAGGTAGGTGGTGTGCTTATCTTGGTTCATGCTGATGGATCTATAGCTAGCAATAATGTGGTATGGTACTTTCCCAATTGTTGGAGTAGTCTGAGAGAGTCATGCTGTTTGACCAGTCTCAAAGTGTATCTCATTTTAATGAAGATGGAAACACCTCCACCTTCGGTTCCTTCATGCTAATTTTGAGGTCTGAATGTTTGGAAGGCACTGTAACATTGCATGGCTCGGGTGCTCTCAGCGCCCTTAAACCATGTCTTGGTAACTGCACAGATACCAGCATTCTCCAAGGTGATGAGTGCTTCCAAGGAGTACAATTTCATGTTTAAACTCTTAGCATTAAGCAACATGACCCTGAGTTTGTCTCAATTAAATTTTGTTATGTTGGAAAATTTGTTTTTTTGACATGGCCTAAAAAAGGCACTATGTGGGTAGGCAAGGGCCTTTGCCAATATCTGAAAGCCAAGGGGGACAGGTGAAGACCATTTCAAGCAAAGCAGCAAGGTCTGTCCACGATATCATCCCAAGCTGACAGATATTGGATCCCATTTAGAGTGACACCAGAAACTGAGCCAATTGCTTAAGTCAATTTTGTTTTTGTTTATATCATGGAATTATCCTGGGTTAGGGTAGAATACTGCTTAGGGTAGGCACATACCTGTCTGGGACATATAATCAGAGAGTTCTGTCATGTTTCTCTTCCAGTAGTCCAGAGAGGTATATCTCAAGTCATTCACTCCAGCATGAACAATAACAGAGTTATAATGGTACTTGATGTTAAGTGACTTGACTGCATGCATGATTTGTCAGATCCTGCCACCTGATGGGCAGCTGGCCATGACCTTCTCCTTGTCCAGACTAGTGAGGGGGGCATCTTTTTGTCTCACTATGGAGTCACCTATGACCAAGACATTTGATGTGTTTTGTCTTAGGGCCTTATTTGTTGAAACATGGGTGAGTGTGTAAATATGTGTAGTGGTTTCTTTATGCTTAGTGGTGAGTGTGGATGGTGTGCTTTTGGGAGGTCTCTGTTCTTTTGGTAGGGTTTTAGTGAGTACCTCCACATATGTGGGTTTATGTGTTGTGACCAGGGTTGCCAGATGTCCCTTTTTGGTCTGGACTGTCCCGAGATCAGCAGCCTGATCCTGAGTTCCGCCCTGCCGGTTTAAATCCCGGCCAGCCTCTGCTTTGTTTTTTTTTTTTTGATTGGCCCGTATACCTGGCATACAGGCCAATCAAAAATCGGTAAACACGGAGCTTCTTGTGTTCTGCATTAAACAGAAGTTCGTGTAGTGATTTTGATTAGCCCATATGCCGGTATACGGGCTAATCAAAAATCGCTAAACACGGAGCTACTTGTGTTGAATGTGGAACTGCAATGCATTAAAAACATTTTTTTTTGGCTCTTCACTTTTTTTTTTTGTCGTCCCTACCTGGCTGATTGGAAATCTGGCAACCCTGGTTGTGACCTTGTTTTGTGTAAAAGGTGATGTTTACATGAGGGGTAAAGTGTGTGTGCTGACAACCTGTTTTTACATGAGAGAATTGACTTCAATTCCACAATGTATTTGCATTTCTCACATAGGTGTTAGTTTGCTTTAGGAGTAAATAGTTGTCAGTATACATGAAGCAATTGCTGCATTGTCTTAAGATGCCCATATCAGTCAATCTGGCAGCAGATCTGATGGGAAACTGCCTGTTCATTGTGGAAAGCTTTTTCTGAATATGGTATTTGAAAGGAAATGGGCTGAACTTAGTCACAAACAGGAAAAAAGAAACATCAATCTCAATTAAATACAGTTAACAATGTGCATTACTGGCTTAAAATATACTTATTTTTCAGCTTTTTTTTTGAGTGGATGTCTATAATATCAGTACAGATGCACTCCAGACCTCTGGCTAAAGTTGCCAAATGTTGAGCAGTTCTGGTAAACTGAACTCAAACCACAGAGATGTGAGGTGTGTATACAGACAAATCTAAACAGTTTCAACACAACTACCAATGGGAAAATCCCAAACTAAGACTTTCTCCATCAATCCCCAACTCAGATGGGTCCTAAGGTGCACACGTCTGCCACAAGGGTGCAGGGAGGCCCTCTTAATCTAAGATGGCTGGTTTAAGGGTACGGTGTTACCAAAAATGTAGATTCAGCAGTTCTGAATCTAGTCTATTTTATTTTTTATTTTATTTTACATTTGGTTAGCAGGAAAGTCTGACCTCACAAAAATCCATTTTTAGCAGAGGCCCGGGGAGAAAAGCTTCACATTTATGACACAACACATAATACAATAATAACAAGACATACTTAATATTGCTGCATATACATGAATAATACAGAGATACTAATGTTAATACATATGCTATAACATTCTGAAACAGATTTCTTTATGCATATTTCTGACAAAATTAAGAACAATATGTATAACACATTATAGAGAGATGGGGTACAGTACATATTTTATAGGTGTTAGAGAGATGTAGAGCAGTTCATTGAAAATATGAGTCAGAGAGTCAGCTAGGGTCATTTCATTGCTTTGTAAAGATAAGAAACACAAGGCTTGTATAGGCCCTAGGGCCGATAGCCTAGTACCAACCTATGAACCTATGGGAAAGGGTAAGGGAGATTCACTTAAAGGTCAACATGAGATTGTTTAGTAGTATACTATTAGATGACCTGCAGTTGTAGCCTCTATACAAACTGAAAGCTCTTCGAATAGCTGTGAACAGTGGGAAACTATGAAGAGTATTTCCTATAGAGGATTTCAAACGGGAGAGGTTTGCTTATATGCAAGCATGGGTAACCAGATTTGTACGATGTACAAATGCGAGGCTTTTATACGAGCAGGATGAAAGACTTTTATAAAGTTAAACCCTCAGGTCAATCAGATAAAAACACAAGTTACTGACCAGGAGTTCACACCTTGGATGTGTTGAATTTAGCTCTCTGCTCGCACAAGAGTGCAAAATAACCCATCCTAATGTAAAACAAACTGGCTTTGAGCTGAAGTGCAATTAAAACGCTTTACAAGAGAAGTAAGAATTCCTGCAATATCAGGAATCCTTGGAAATAAGTTCCCTAACCCTGAGAAATATTCATAACACACAAAAACTTTGCAAAATTTAGAAATAGTTTGGCAAACTTACTCTGAACAAGTTTTGCAGTATCAGAGGATGTCAGGAAATATCAGAATATTGTTAAAACAACCTAAGAGCGGTACAGTAACAAACGGGTAGAGTTGCTTTAAAGTGCAGGCTTTAAAAGAGTGATAAATTCAACTAAATAAATAAATGCAGCACAGAAGTGTTACGCATCAGTGAAACAGTTAGAGCAAGTGCAAAAAAATATATACTTATATCAGCTTTGTAGGTCGAGATGAGTTTAAAAGCAATCATAGTCTTGCAGTCACAGGTGTCCAAGCTAGGCACAAGAAAGCTCTGAATAAATAAGCAATCACACAAAAATGTAATTCTTGTATACGAGTAGGATGAAAGACAATCACACAAAAATGTAATTCTTGTATACGAGTAGGATGAAAGACAATCACACAAAAATGTAATTCTTGTATACGAGTAGGATGAAAGACAATCACACAAAATGTAATTCTTGTATGAGTAGGATGAAAGACAATCACACAAAAATGTAATTTTGTATACGAGTAGGATGAAAGACAATCACAAAAATGTAATTCTTGTATACGAGTAGGATGAAAGACAATCACACAAAAATGTAATTCTTGTATACGAGTAGGATGAAAGACAATCACACAAAAATGTAATTCTTGTATATGAGTAGGATGAAAGACTTTTATGAAGTTAAACTCTCAGGCTAATCAGGCAAAATCACAATAAGCTATCAATCAGTAGTTCCCCCTGGAGGGGTAGAATTTAGCTCTTTGCTCCCACCAAAGTGCAAAAGAACCTTCTCAGTGTAAAACAAATTGGCTTTGAGCTCAAGTGCTATAACAAATGCTTTACAATGCAAGTAAGAATTCCTGCAATATCACTAACCCTGAGAAATGGTCACAACATATATATATATATATATATATATATATATATATATATATATATATATATATATATATATTTATTTCACATTTGTTAATCGGGTTAGTCCAACTGACTTTGAAAACAAACCCATGTTCAGAGGAGACCCGATGGGAAAAGCCCCAGCAAACATAAGTAAAGATAAAGTGACAATATACAAATATTAAATAACAATCACAACACAAAATAATTGTAAAAAGAATACGTTATTAACTATTTACATTACATTGATAGTAAGCAACCCATTTTCAGTGCAGACCAAAGGGGAAAGAGCCCCAGCAAACATAAGTAAAGATAAACATACAGGACAAAAACTATTAAAAACAACACTGCAAATATGAAATTAATTATAAAGAGAAAAACAAAAGAAAAAATTATGAACATTAAGGGTTGCACTGATAGCAGTGGTCAAAATGTACTACATATGAGAGTAAAAACAAAAAGATAATCGTTGTTCAAACAAAGGACAAATGTATAGACATTGATAGGAAATGGGGGGAGATAAACAGTGTGGAGAATGGGAGGGGGAGAGGAAAGAGGAGGTTATAGTATGGCTATAGTAGTAGAGCTGAGGGTTTAGGAAGTTAATTTAAGCAGAAATTGCTAACAGAAAAAGAAATTAGGAGATGCAGCAGGTTATACAGTATATATATATATATATATATATATATATATATATATATATATAGAGAGAGAGAGAGAGAGAGAGATAAGGCTGCTCAAGATAGTTAAATTAAATAAAGAATCCAAACAAAACTACAAATTTTTAGCCTTCACTAAACTACTTTTCTCAAACAAGAAAAGGACGAGATGGACAGACCCCTGACTTCACATGTTACTGTCTGTATGAGCAATTAGCTGCTCAGGCATCTGTCCATCTCTGATAAGCTTGTGCTGATTTTGCATCCCTCTCCTTAGATTCCTGGCTACTTTTCACAAATTCAGATCACCCTTACACCTTTTCTTTTTTACTTGTGATGAAGACTTAAGTAAAATTGCAGAAGTGTGTCAGAAGCAGTGGAAGCATTAAGTGGTTAGCAGTGTTTAAAAAGGAACAGCAAATATAGTGCAACACTTCTGCTTTTGTCAAAGCAAAATATATATTTGAGAGTGTTTTTGTGTGTGTGTGTGTGTGTGTGTGTGTGTGTGTGTGTGTGTGTGTGTGTGTGTGTGTGTGTGTGTGTGAGTTTTTTAGTGAACTGACTAGCACTTTTCAGTCATGCAATATGAGAAATGTGTTACAAAGAACAAAAACAAGCAACAGGTATTTCCACAAGACATTGTGAATAAGGAAGTACAGATATTAAAAGATATCATCAAGGCATAATAAGGACAGTCTGAGTTACACAACACACGCAACCTTACGCATACTCATTCTGCAGCCTTTCTGTCTCACTGCACTGATAATACTTATCTATGGACTAAGTCAGACTTGGCCAGACTTGAACTAATATACCTGGATGTGTATTTGTGCATAGATTATTTTTTAAATTTATTATTTCATATTTTTTCTTTGCATGTTTTTTCACTCTTGTACCTGATTTTGTGTGTTGTTCTTGTTGAACGATGTGTTTGCCACCACTGATCCATTTGACAGGCAGAAGTTCACAATGGTCTCTCCTTTTCTATTTCTGTTGTCCCACCCACATGTGGACATTGGCAGCCCTCATAACCTGTTCTCTCTGTCGTGATATGAGCATTCATGCACCCCATTATCAGCACTAATTCATGCTGTCCTGATTTATCTCTTAGGTCTTGCAGCTGCTGCCTGAATACACTCATCTCCTCACCGTAACAACCCTGCTGTGGGGCTTTGACTGAGATTATGAATACTGCCCTGTCTTTACACTGGAGTCTGATTTTCAAGAGTCTGCACTAATTCTGATAATGTTCTATACTGTCTTCAGAAGTATCTTCCTGACCACAGTTCTTATACCATTTTTAGTCTGTCCTTCCTTGAGTAGTAGATTCTGTACCTGAAACAAAGTGGCTTTGCTGCACTGCCCTTCAAACTGTTATGTCTTGTGTATTCAAATGAGACACTGAAGCTGGGTATGCATTCATGTCATTTACTGTACATACACACATCAGGAGCTGTAACTAGTACATCTGCTTCATATTTCATATGTTAACTGACTGACTTGTTATTTCTAACACATTCACATGTGCATCTCCATTCACGCTTACATTCATACTGACTGACTACACAAAATGACACTCGTCTTGCATATGCTCAGTAACTTATATGAACATTGCAGGATCTTATTCTGTAAATGAATTTTTAATATTGTACTGCTAGCATGCTGTTTTGTATGTTTGCTGTTGTCACTGGAGCTTTTCTCCCCGGGCCTCCACTGAAAATGGGCTCTTCTTGGCCCAGTGGACTTTCCTGGTCATCAAACTGAAGTAAATTAAATATATTACCAACTTAAGAAATAAAGCAAAAACATGCAGATTTGGTGATTGACAAGATGAGTTGATAAAAGACTATCCTGTATGTGGTGTTAATAATGATGCAGTGAAAAAGATTTTTATTTGAGCAAAGCCAATGAGATTTGTCAAACACATGAGATTACAGAAAAGCATACAACAAATATGCTTATGAATGAGAAAAGCTTGTTTGCATTATCTGCTAGTGTGATTGCCAATAGTGTGCATCAGAAAGTAAAGATGAAAAAGAAATATAAACCCCACCTCATTGTTAACTATCGCAATTGTGGAGGCAGTCATGAACCTAAATGGAAAAAGTGTTTAGCTTTTAGTCAGCATGTCACAAATGTAAAAAGTGGATCATTTCAAAAGGCTTTGCAAGTCTAAAGTGTCACAAGCTTATTTTTTTATTTTTATTTTATTTATTTAATTTGTTGACTGGGAATGTCCGACTAGGTTCCACAGATCCTGTTTTCAGCAGAGGCCCGGGGAGAAATGCTCCAGAAGCATGTCTTTAGAATGTGGGAGGAAACCGGAGTACCCGGAGGGAACAGACATGAACGCAGGGAGAACATGCAAACTCCACACAGAAGGCACCTCAGCCGAGAATCGAACCGGAGAACCTTTTGCTGTGAGGCGACAGCATTAACCGCTGCACCACTGCGCCACCCACAAGCTTATATTAAAAGAAAGTATCTGAATATTTTGTACTGTACAAATTAATGGGAAACCTGTAGAGCTTAAAGTAGGCAATGCATCTAAGTGCAATGTTATATCAACACAAATGTTTGCTAAAGTTAAAGCTGGAGAGAAACTTGATTCAGCAAAGTGTGCAAAACCAGTTGCTTATGGTGGTGAAGAGATTCAGACTGATGGCACAGTAGTTCTTTCATGCCATTCTGCTGGAAATAGCTATGACTTGCAGTTTCACGTAGTCAAAAGGCATGTGTAGTCATGGCTGGGCCTCAAAGACAGTCTGAGAATGGGACTGATTTCATTTAATAAAGAGATCCACCATATAAGTCTGAATAACAATGACAGTTTTATACAGAATAATTTTTAGTGAATATGCTGATATTTTCTCAAAAATGAGATTGGTAAACTTCCAATGACATACTTCGTGAAGTTAAACCATGAAGCAAGTCCAGTTGTCAGACCAGCATGGAAGATTCCTGTAGCAATGCAGAGTAAAGTAAAAGCAAAACTAGAGAAATTGGTGAATTTAGATGTCCTTACTCCAGTAGAAGTACCAACTGAATGGGTATCCTCCATGGTAGTAGCTCATAAGAAAAGCTCACATGATATTTGAATATGTATTGATCAAAGAGACTTACACAAAGCACTTAAGAGTCCTCATTATTCAATGCATACAGTAGAACAGGTAGCCGTTCTCATGCCAAATTCCACTGTTTTTTCAGTTTTAGATGCAAAAACCTCTTTTTGGAAGATTTTGCTGGATTGTAAATATTCATTGTTAACTACATTCAGTACACCGTTTGGTAGATACAGATTTTTGAGAATACCATTGGGAGTCAATTCTGCCAGTGAAGTATTTCAATGTTCCATAGAACATTTTTTTTCTGGTTATTATTTAGTTTATCTATTTTTTTTTATTTTACATTTGTTTACCGGGAGAGTCCGACTGGGCATAAAACCCTTTTTCAGGGGAGGCCCAGGGAGAAAAGCTCCATTGTTAGTAAACTATTTTGTTATTAGAAAGAAAATTGTATAATACAATACAGAACAAAATAGTAACAGACATTCACAATGGTAAAAAGACTATAACAGAATAAATTGGTCAAGTGGGAAACAAGACCAATAATGTTGTATAACAATGCTTCTAGAAGACAGTTCTTACAGTAGTAGTAGTAGGTAGTGACATTGTATACAATGAGTGCAATTACGATATTTAGTCTTCTATACAGGTAGCATAGCAAACTGAAGACTTAAAATCTGATAGATTTTAACAGTGAGAAAGAAAAAAAAACAGCATAAAGTATATGGCTTAAATTCAATGCTCATTACATATGCAATTAAAATTTTAAAATCAGCTAGTTCCATGGTTTGGGCTACCCATACCCAGTACATGTATAAGTCCAGGAATTGGTGAGGTGGGCGTTAATGTGATGCTTGAAAATGTTTAAGCTAGTTATAGTTCTAATTTCAAGTGGTAAGGCATTCCACAGTTTAGCAATGTAGTAGGAGTATAGAGAGTCACCTGAGCTATTTTTACTCCTGGTTACTTCCATTAGAGCTTTATTAGTGGATCTTAGTGGACGGGTACTTATATGGGGATTGAGGAGGCCTTGTAGAGCTGGTGTTTTATTGGGTTTATAGTACATTTGGTGGGCGGTAGAGAGTTGCGTGAGAATGAGTTGGTGGGGTAGTTCTAACCAAGATAGTTGCCTTAGGGACTTACAATGATGGGTTCTAGGAGAACAGCTAGTAGCAAATGTAGCTATCTTATTATAGCAGGCATCTAGCTTGCTTAGGTCTGATTTGGAGAGGTTGGTAAGGATGGGTGAGGCGTATAGTAAAGTTGACAGAAGATGAGTTCTGGCTGTGGTTATTCTGGAGTTTGTGGTTAGGTAGTTTTTGCATCTGTATAAGGTACCTATTTTCTTGTGTACTTTTTTTTTTCTGGGCAATGTTTAAGTCGAACTTCAGATTTTGATCACTAACAACACCGAGAAGTTGGGTGGATAGTGCTGGGTCTATCAAAGTCTTATTACTGGATGTGATGTTGAAGTAAGTGGATTGGGGTTTGAATTTAGTGGAGTAGAAGAGCATGAGTTTAGTTTTATTTGGGTTCAAGATTAATTGGGCATCTGCCAACCATGATTCAATAGAATTGAAGGATGTTTGGGTTAAATTCTGTAGTTCAGGTAGAGTTGGGGCAGAACAAATCACAGTTGTGTCGTCTGCATGTTATCCATGTGCTATTATAGTAAATGACACTACTGTTGGAGGCAATGGTAAAGACAAACATGACAGAAATCACAGAAAAGTTCTAGACCATGCAAGTGAAGTAAATCATAAACTGCATCCTCAGAAATGTAAATTCAAACTGAAAGAAGTTACTTATGCGGGACATCTGTTTACCAGTTCTGGCTTATAACCAGATCCATCTAAGCAAACAGCAGTATGTTCAGCTATTTAGGAAAATTCACTCCAGACTTGAGTGAGCTTTCTGCATCATTACATGACTTGATATGCAAAATGTAAACTGGTCCTGGTTTGGAAGAAAATTCCCAGTCCACCTACATTGAGATATTATGATGTTCACAAACCTGTAACTCTTTCTTGTGATGCTTCAAGGTATGGCATGGTACAGCATGCCTTCAAGAAGGTATGACTATTGCTTATGCATCAAGAACTTTAACTCGAACAGAGATGCATTATGCACAAATAGAGAAAGAACTTTTGGCAGTAGTGTTTGCATGTTCAAAGTTCAGTGATTATTTATGGCAGACCTATCCAAATACAGACTGATCACCAACCACTAGTGACAATTTTGAAAAAGCTAATACATACAGCCCCAGTTAAGACTGACTTGTTGCTTCTAACTCACACACATGTGCATCTCCATTCAAGCTTACTTTCACACTGACTGGCTACACAAAATGGCACTGATCTTGCATGTGCTCAGTAGGTTATGTGAACATGCTGTCTACCTACAGTGGCTGACTAAGATCAGTATACACACTGATCTACACAACCTTCTCTTCTAGGTACATAGGATGTCAGTCTTATCCTTACCATCATGTCACCCACTTCCAAGCTATGTCCTGTTGGTGAACCTATTTTCAGTGTAGCAATCCTTAGTTCATCTTTGGCAAATGGATTGATTTTACAACCAGCTTTTATACAACAGAGCTATCCCAGGTTACCCAGGCTGGGCAATTGGACACCAGACAGACAGTAGCGTATTGACCCAGGACTACTGGGCATTATGTCATGTGCACACTGGGTAATAGAGGCCCATAGACCTCTCCAGCCATTAGCATAGGTCCCTGATATAGATCACAGTAGGTCAGGTCCCTAGTCCACATATCACTGGCAAATACTTATAGCCAATTTTGACATTAATCAATGCGATCAAGTCACCTAGAACTAATTTTACTCTATCTGTGACACCCCACACAATGTCTGTAACTTACGTTCTCTTGTCAAGAGGATAGTGTGTGCCACAACTGTTGTCTGAAGCAGTTGGTCTACATGTCTCGTCTCTTAATAGGCACAACCTAGCGTCTGTGTTGTTCACCATGACTCCATTCATTTTTTTGCATGAGTCTGAGAAAGAAATACCAAGCATTTTTTGGGAGGTGGGAGGAACCCACTGAGACATTGGGAGAACATGAAAATTCCACACAGGTATTTGTTAGAGGCATCCTCTAGACAGCTCTGATTCTGCAAGATTGGTATGTCAACCACATGATGCCTCAGGATAGTGGAAATTTCCTGCTGAAGGATTTACATCAAATTTCACATAATTTCTTGAAGAGTCATGCACTTAAGATGGCACCAAACAAAGTTTATCTTGGAGGATCAGTGATGATATAAAATCTAGGATTAATGGGGGAATGAAACAGAATTACCATCACCTAAAGCATATAGCTGAGGGGAGTAAACTCCCTGCAGTGCATCAGTGCTTGTGGGAAGACCAGAAGTTCAGCTTACTATCCTAAGGAAAGGGGCCGTTTCATTAATGACAAATCCCTTTGTTTTTCAAAAGTAAGTAACTGAAATGGTAAAATGAAACCTAAAATAAATAATTGAGTCAGTTTAGTCATTAATCCTTAGTATTCAATCTCAGTGGGTCTTTAAAAATAATGTGACTTTCATCCACAGTGCGAAATCAGGTAGAGGTTCTTCTATCTCACTATCTCTCCTTATGCTAGTATCCCTTATATATCAGTGTTAAATGCTGTATAAAACTTGCAATTGCTTCTAGCAAATATGCAGAAAAGATGTAAACTTGTGACAAGTTGTTCAGAACAAGTGTAGAAATGTAGTTTCATATGCATACATTAGCCTTAGATTTTACTTGCTGTCAAACAGTATGTTACCTTTTATTTATGATGATAGAACTTTCTGGTTATCCAAGAGGCTTGGGTTTAGCAAAATTATTTCGCTGTAAATTTGGACCTAGCAGGAACAGAAGGGTCAGAGCTTCTTCACCGAATGCAGAATAGTGGGATTTATGTAAAAAGATTGTGCTAACTGAATGTTCCTTAGTAACTCATTCCAGGACTTCTTTTTAGAATGGTTCAAGTAAAGCCATTCTTTCCTTGAAAAGCAACTTAGCAGTTATTCCAATTTTCACTTTTCACTTGCAGTGTTCAATGAACTTTATGGACTAGTGCAAGTGAAGCAACCTTTTCATGTATTACAGATGAGAATACAGAAATATTGCTGCCCAGAGTCTATGAGTTTATGCTTCTAAAATTACCTGTGAATAATTTACAATTGTTAAATGATCTTAAAATTCAGCGATAGATGGATTACAGTTATCATCTCTGGGATTCATTAACAAATGTGTAGGCACCGCGCTAAGCCTACACGATATCAGGGTGTCAGAGCGATGAACATTAGCCCTAATGGAATATGCATGCTGCTCATTACATCTACACATTTGCAAGCACATTTTCTTGGGTCTATATTATATATTCGAGCACTTAAATGTTCAAACCACTAGAGATCAAACTTTAGTGATCGAACATTTAAATGTTAGAATATAAATAAAAATTAAAAAAAAAACTAAAGGGTGTAAGCAGGGGGGCAAGCCCCCCTGCATCCCCCACTACTTAAATATACCAACTCCAAGATCGAACTACAGTGAGGGAAATGGGAAATTTTCCGTTTCTGCACTGTAGCACACTGAAGTGTGGTCTTGGAGTTGGTATATTTAAGTAGTGGGGGTATGGGGGGTGCAGCCCCCCACGTGGGGGGTGCATGGGGGCTTGCCCCCTGCTTAAACCCTTTACTTTTTCTTTTTTTTTAAACATTATTTTTCTAGATATTCAAACATTTAAATTTTCGATCACTAAAGTTCGATCTTTAGTGATTTGAACATTTAAGCGTTCGAATATATAATGTAGACCCCATTTTCATGGCCAGCAATAGTGTTTGCGGCCATAGAAAGGTGTTTGCAAGCATGAGCACACAATGTAACCAAAACAGCTTGCATATAGGCAATGCTCAGATACGATCACATGCTGTAGCCCAGACATATTAAGGCAAGTGGAGTGAAACAATACAGAATGAGGGGAAGTGAAATGTGGGAACTTGTACACTAAACTGTGTTATAATGAATAATTAATGTTGAAGGGGAAATGTTTAAAGTGTACTCATATTCAGTGGACATTTGTAACAAAACTGTATACGGAGCATATCTGACATAAATCCTGCAATACTGATGTAATGATAATTTATGTCAACGACAATCCCACAGTTATGCACATAAATAAAAATGGACATGCTAATAAAGGATATGATATGGACATAACGCTGCAGTGCAACAAAGGGGAGTAAACATGTAATACACATGCTAATTACATGCTGAACTGAGATAGCAGTTACCAAGGGCAGAAAATACTTACAGGATGAATGCATAGAATGCAGTTATTGCATGTAAGATGTATATACAGGGAATTTATGTGTGCAAGCTTACAGCATTGCTGTATTATCCATCTCAGCATGTATACACAAGAACAAATGGACCGTACAGCTGTCATGTCAGGTAAATCAGAAAGTGATATATTTTTACAAAGCAACAACAGTAGCACCAGTAGGAAAGTGTTCATTATTTATGAGCATATAGTAGACAAGCAAGTGTTGTATGGTTATGTAAATGCTGAATGCCAGTCTGACAAACAACACAAACAAGTGACAAATGACAAGACAGAGTGGATGACACATCAGGAGTCCAATTTTGCCATCACTGATTTACAAACATGTCTGACATAGTAATATTGGGCATGCTCACATGCAGTTACAGGGAACAGTAGCATAACAGCAATTCAGCAGCAGCAACACAAAAGAAAGAGTTTTTAAAATAGGACCAATCACAGTTTCTGATGGCCTGGTAACATGCCATATAGTAACAAATGTTTACGGAATCACCCATCTGCCAATAAGCTATACAGTATGACAGAAACAATTTATTTATTTATTTATTTATTTATATTTGTTGACCAAGAGTGTCCGACTGGACGTAGGTCCATTTTCAGCGGAGGCCCGGGGAGAAAAGCTCCACAGTTAAAATAAACAGACAGTAGTTACATTGGATTACATAGCGATTAATAATTTACATAGCAATTACTTTCAACATATTTGCCAGATGAAGAACATATTACATCAGTAGACAACTAGAATATCTGTGAAGTAAATAACAGACATTAACAAATGTTACAATAAGAAGTTCCTGCTGTATAATAAGTACTAGGCTTATGAGCATCTGAGCTTGCTATAATCAAGGTAGTTAGTGGAGTGGAAAGAAAGGTAATGGTTGGATGGGGTGGGTGATATTAAAGTGGGAGTTGCAAAGGCATAGCCAGCATGTTTTTAACAATTGCAGTATTAATGACATGTCCAGATGAATACATGCAATACAGAATATAATTATCTTGTGAACAGGTAATACATACAAGCAATGAATGAAATAAAAAACATTTGCATCATGTCATTTTTGAACTCAGGTCAGAACAGATATCGGACAGAAGCATAACAATCATTGTCACTACAATGTATATATCTGTCACATAAGGAAGAACACCCTTGAAGGGCTTACAGCACTTTTCTGCCACATCAGGTGTTAATGAGCTGCCTGGTAGGAAAATTCCTGAAAGAGGTGGCCCTTTGAGTGTACCATAAATATTTTGTATGTAAGCCACTGTTTAACAGGGAGGTGTTACCAGATTTCAAACCCCTGCCTATTATACAAGGTCTGTCCACACCTCTGTATTGACTGCGTGTGCCACATCAGATAGCAATGGACTTTGTCCAAATAAAGACACTGGATGTGTGATTTAATGCAAGAGGTATGAATATAATATGAACACGTGGATTTATTCATAATGCTAGAAAGGAGCCGCATGATGTTACTGCCCACACAATGTCCTTTGGTGCTACAGTCCTATTCAAAAAGGTGTGGGAAATGGACTTCTTACACCTGTTTTAGAATGTTTCATGTAGCTGAATTTAAACCCTTAATAGCCTGTATTTTTAACTAAAGTCCATGCACTTATACCTTGTACCACAGAGAGAGTTCTTGACTCATGTTATTTTTCCTCCCAGTACTGTCCAGTGTGTTGAGGAAAGTGCAGAATTTCCAGGCATGTTGGAGCTACTTAAGGCAGCCTAAACTAAATTTTTCACTTTTTTTTCCTTTGGTAATGCATCCAGTTTGCATGCTGCCAAGCAGAGAACAAATATACCTTTAAAAAAAAAAATGGAAAAGTAAATCCCCTGGATTCAGCAAGCAGCCGTGCAGAAATAAGCTATTCCTGCACGGCAGGGACCATTCCTGTTCAGCACAGCAGTGCACCATGCATATGTATGAAGGCGCGCTGCCATGATGCAAAACGGACATGGTTCCATGTACGAGCGAAGCACAGGGGGTGTGTCTGAGAGCAGAGGTCTCACAATATACACATCCCCTGCACTCCAGAATTGCCTTTTGGCAATTTATAATGAGCGAGAATGCTCCTAACACCCCCAACCAGTCAGCATAACAAATCTGGTCAAAGCCATAAGGGACAATCATCCCTACCAAGACAAAAGTTGTTAGAACAACACATTTAGCAGAAGCACATAGCGTACATCTCCCAACCCATCAGATTAAGAAATGTGGACAAAGCCAAAAGGGAGAATCATCTCACAAAGCAGAAAGCTGATAGAATAACAGGTTCAGCATTAGCATGAATATTCTGAAGGGTAAAAATAAAAAAAAACACAACAATATATTTTTTAAACATGTAATAAAGTTTAAGCATGGCTGCACGGGTGTGCTGGCTGTGCGGGTGTGCCCGTTGCTTACTTACGTTTAGTCCAGCTTAAACAGCACAAGAACTTAAATAGCAAGAAACATCCAACATAAGCGCCAGTACTGCAATAGTGTAGTGGTTAGAGTGTATGCTTTACAAACAGCCATTCCTGGTTTAATCCTGATGGTAACCAATTTGCATTTTACATGTGAAACCAGTGCATAAACATTTTTTTAATAATTAGCTACTAAATAACATATATTTGTTAACCAGAGTACTGTAGTAGGTCCAGATTTGAGGTGTCAGTTTAATAAAGATGTGAAACCTCCATATAAACACAAGTGCCCCATACAGTATAGTCAAACATGAATAAATGTAATGAAAGCACATTGGGGGGTGTCAGGGACAGTAAACAAATTTATAATATGTAATGAATGATGAATCAATCCCATACAGCAGATAGTTTATAAAATAAAAACTAAGCAATGCTAAGCATTGCACAGCTTTGCTGACTGGGTGTAAGCATTGTGTACATAGGCATACTAAGCAATGAATAGCCCAGCTAAGTTGATTTGCCCATTGGTAAGCAATACTGAACCTGCTGCTTTAAGCACTGCCAACCTTAGTTAAGCAGGTTTGCCAATAGCTTAGTTTAGCTCAGCATATTCAAAACCATCCAATCACGGCAAAGGGCAGAAAATCAGCTGTATTTAAATTCCACAGGTGGGAATACAGCTCATAACTGTTTGCAGCTTCCCACTGTAGGCAGTATGGCAGGAGTTGGCAAGGGCATGTGCTTCTGGGTGCAGCGCTGGGGTATACAGGAGTCCAAGGTCATGGTAGGACTCCTGGTACAAAACCATGATGAGAAACTGCTGCAGGCCAGTACCAGGGTTCCCAATATAAAGCAGAAGCCTGGGACCATCTTGTCCATGATCTCACCAGTGCCACTGGTATGCCTCAGACTGGTGAGCAGGTCCAGCACCACTATGCCGACTTGAAGCGGAGAAAGAGGGAGCTCTTGGACGAGTGGGTCCAAGAAGCAAGCCAGGGGTGATGTCCCAGCAGTGTGTAAGTGGTCATACCAGTAACTGTTTAATAATGTCCAGCCTGTGTATATGATGGATAGGTATGGCTAAATATTTCTCTATTTTCCTTACAGTTGCAGCTGAGCGGGCTGTGAATCAGGAAGCCCATACTAGTAGGTTGCAAAGGCTGCATCGCGAGGCAGGTGAGTACCAATCTTGCTTGTAGTAGTCATACCAAATAAATATAAAGTAGTAGAAAGTCACCTGGCAGTATAAAAACTGTGTATGGGTTGTACTGAATAAACCAGACAATATGACAGTAATAGACCCATATAGGTCATATTTAAATAAAACTGTAACTGTCTGGCAATAACGTTCTAAATCCTGGACTGGTTGTGTTTACTCTGGTATTGTATGGCATTTAGTGCTGCATTCTCTGAATAGTAATGTTGTGTTAACCACTGTTACCCACGCTGTTCTACATAAAAAAATGCCTAGGAATGTCTGCATAAGAGTGTTGTAAGTACAAGATCAGACTGTACAACCAGGAGAGACTTAGGCAGAAAACACTGAAAGAATAGAGAGCAATATCCAAGTAGCACACTCTGATGAAACTTAAATTGTTGTATTTTTATCAGACACTGCCATGGTTGGAATCATGGGAGTGGTAGTAAGCTGTATGCATAATCATACCTCTCAACTGTACAGATTTTTGCAGAATGTCCAGAAAATTGGCTCATATTTTCTGTCTGTTCCTCTGTCCCCCTGGCAAATCAGTGGGATGATCTCAGAATTGTAGTAACTAAATAATGACATACATTTGATTTTTAGACCTCAAAACCTTCAGAAAATGTATATTAAAACAAATCATGTTAGTCTAGCAACTCTCTAAGTTTATGAGAACAATATTCAAAATATGTCCTATTTGTACCCCCATGTTGCCGAGCTTTGTCCAGAGTGTGTGCATTAAGCGATTGAGAGGTATGTGCATAATATTAACTAGGAATCTGAGAATATGTGTAGAAACAGTCAGGTAGTGTTAACAGACATTCCCTCCACAGGTCTATCAGGTAAGAGATGTAGAATTTAGCTATAAGGCAGTTGATGTATATACTGGGTACAAACATACCACTGCCCAAACCAAGGCCATGAGGTATTGTAATAATACCTGTACCTTAAGATTAGAGCAATGATCATTAAAGTTTTGAGTACTGCAAGGATATATAAGTTGTTAATTGACATCTCTATCCGCCCCACCATATCTGCAACAATAATCTAAATACACAAATCAATGGGTATGTTTACACCAAACCTACTGTTGGGACATATGTCCTATTGTTCAATAAATATTGAAATGTGTTTCTATTAATGTTCCATGTTGAAATACTATCATTGATGGCCTGTTGCAATCAATGTAACCTGCATGCTGTTGTAATGGCCACTGTGGTTCCATATATGCATGTGTTCTGTTTGCTATGCAACTGTTCCAAATCTGGTGTTTTGGGTTAATGGGAATATCTGTGCATCCTGTTATAACTAATCCTGGATTGTGTTGACTATTACTAACCCACATATGTTCTAAAACCTGCAACACCATAGCGCATTTGTGAAGGCCGGTCCCAGCAAACCCACCTCTCCCACCTTATCCAGCTGTGGCACCAGGCCCCAGCATGTCTGGGACCCACCCCAGGACCTCATCTTCCACTGGCCCTGCACCACCTTTGGGTAGAACTGCCTCAGGGATTGGGGCTCGTCCCCGCCGGAATGGGTGCAGACAGGATCCTGTCACCCAAAGTCAGGTCCAAGGATTGGTGCATAGTGAGCTTCTAAGAGAGTTTGGAGATCTGCTATGCCAGCTTGAGGGCAGTGTGGTGCATTTAAAGAGTCAGCCTGCCCCTCCTGCTCAGCCCCCAGCACAGCCACCTTCAGGGCCATGAAGGTGCAGTGGCGACTGCCCACGGGTGGGGACCTCAGTCCCTCTGTTTCCATTTGGGGGCTCATGGGCTTCCAATTTCCAAACACCCCTCCCCGTCCATGGTGTTTACCCCCCACGTGTCATATACCACCCCTGTATGCTGTCCTGTCTGTATTGTCTGTCTTCCTACCCAACCTAACTCCCCAAATATACCTACTATCCTTCCACAACATCCCATTCTCACCTTAAAAACAAAAAAGAAAAAAAGGGCAATCTGTTCCCCCCCAAAATTTTGCCCTATACATAGCTGTCCATTTTGCACATGTCCACTGGACACATGTAATCTGGTCTAATTGGCTTCACAGCACATTATTTTTGTATTCACCCCTCTCTCATGGGTTTGTATGTCCAAATATACCTCCAAATTCACTATATATGCACATTTGTTGCTGTAGAAGAAATGGATAGCTATGGACATTCCCTACACTTGTCCTGCACATCCCTAGCTAATTTCCCTATTGTCTTTCACTCTTTGTGTCCCCTTTTTCACCACTTTCCTATCACCCCTTTTTTCTTTTCTTTTAAAGAAATTAGCACGGGGTTAAGCTGGAGTAAGCACTTTTAAGCAGTATAAACATAAAAACGCAACCTATGTAAGAACACCACAAACTCTATTTATTAAGCGCTTTTCATCCAGCACAGTGGCTGGACTTCATCAGATAAAAGAATCAACTTCATAGACACTCTTAAATGTTTCAACAATCCAGTCATGTGACCAATGTCTCAATTAAACCTCTTACCAATGTTCAATTAACACTGTGGTGGTGGTGCTGCGGTAGCGTTGTCGCCTCACAGTAAGATGTTGTCCTGTTCGATTCTCAGCTAAAGCGCCTTCTGTGTGGAGACATGCATGAATGGGTGTACCTTCGTTGAAGGTTGTGCGTCAGAACTGGCAACTTGGTACGTAAAAATCTACTGCCAATCATTAGTGGACCGGAGTTCCGCTGTGACGACCCCTAACCGGGAAAAGCCAAAAGACACAACAACAACCAATGTTCAATTAACACATCACTTGATAAAAGTTCTACCATAGTTAAAAATACAGAGTTAAAAGCCATGGCTAAAGAACAATATAATACATTCTTTTCTTTTAAGCAGTAGTAAGTGGGTTTAAGCCTGTTTGTGCAGTGCTAAGCAGTGCCTACACAGCTTAAGCACATTCAGGCTAACTGTCTGTAAGTATATTTAACCGGAAGTTAGCACTGCTTACCACCACAAAAACCCATGCAAACCCATTTACAAGTGCTTAAAAGTGCCTTAATCACTTTGTATCCAACAGCCCTTGTTCTGCTCAGCAACAAAATAATCAGCCCTCTCAAGTCTCGACCCCAGGACTCTGCACACAATAGGCACAGCAAGTTATCACTAAGCCATTTGAGCTGTAGATGACATGTGTGATGTTTTCTCAAACATATCATGCAGCACAGTCATTCACACACACACACACACATTTTATATATATATATATATATATATATATATATATATATATATATATATATATATTGCATTCGGACATCGGATCCACATTCTGAACCTCTGACTGCAAAACATCTAACCAAAGGCACTGTAAATAGGGGTGAAGGGGCCTAAAATAGGGATCTCTTGTAATTATTGCCATTATCCCTTCCTCCACAGCTGAACTGATCTGCCTTGCAACAAAATAACCAGCACTTGCAAGTCTTGAGCCCAGGACCCTGCACAACATTGCCACAACAAGTTACCAATAAACCATCTCATCTGCAAAATACTGTGATGATTTCTCTAACATATCATGCAGAACAGTCAGTCTACCATAGGTCATGTACAATGTTGAAGCACTAAACATTCTAATGATAGATATACACACACACACACACACACACACACACACATATATATATATATATATATATATATATATATATATATATATATATATATATATATACACACACACATATACATACATAAATATGTAAATATATAAATACTTATATATATATATATATATATATATATATAGAGAGAGAGAGAGAGAGAGAGAGTATATATAGAGGGTGCACAGCATATCAAGCAGCCATTATTCCTACAGTTGCCAGCTTTTCCAATGGCCAGTATCTGATTCTTTCCTACAAATGAGAATTATTGCATGAAACACATACCCACACACAATGCAAAGGACATGACACCACACTTAGTTTGGATACATATAAATGTTTGTGTACTATTTCAGTTGTTTATGCCATTTCTTATAGCATTAAGATGTCTGAAATACATAACTGACTAATGCAACTCTCCAAGAAAACATATGATACAGTAATCTACAAAACATAACATACTTTGCTGTCAAGGCTAAAGCCTTCAAGTAGTACAACAGTAAAACACACTGGCCTTAAAGAGAAGAACCAGTCAACATTTATTAATTACAAATGTAGTTTAAAAGCCTCCAATTACATTCTGTACTCAATCCCTAGGGGGAAGTATCAGTTGTCACAATGTAAATGTATCCGGTGCATAACAATGCTTAACGTAAAATGTCGCTATCACACTGACAAACAGAACTATGTGCAAGACAGTAAGCTCTAGGCTACCACTGTTCCCATGGTGAAACGTATGAAAATGTACAGCCATATACCATAATGTTTCTTATTGCTGATATCCCTCATATGTTGTAACAGCCTAGGTTAAAGACATTTAATACCCCTCCCCCATAAAATGTCTTATAAGGGCATATAACAGTGTTCTACATACACTGACCTCCAGACTGTACAGGGTCACATATGGTTTGTCCAGCTGTAGCCTCATATTTATGGCCCTTCCCCATAACTTGTGTGGGAGTCCACAACATTACTGGAATGATAGCAGTAATGTCAGCACTAAATAATGTTAGGCCAAACCTATCAACCTCTTACTGCATGACATATGAACAAAGCCTGGTATATAAGTGTCAGCACTAAATAATGATAGCCCATACCTATCAACCTCTTACTGCATGACATCTGCACAAAGCCTTGTATATAAGTGTCAGCACTAAATAATGATAGCCCATACCTATCAACCTCTTACTGCATGACATCTGCACAAAGCCTTGTATATAAGTGTCAGCACTAAATAATGATAGCCCATACCTATCAACCTCTTACTGCATGACATCTGGACAAAGCCTGGTATATAAGTGTCAGCACTAAATAATGATAGCCCATACCTATCAACTTCTTACTGCATGACATCTGGACAAAGCCTGGTATATAAGTGTCAGCACTAAATAATGATAGCCCATACCTATCAACCTCTTACTGCAGGACATCTGGACAAAGCCTGGTATATAAGTGTCAGCACTAAATAATGATAGACCATACCTATCAAACTCTTACTGCAGGACATCTGGACAAAGTCTGGTATATAAGTGTCAGCGCTAAATAATGATAGCCCATACCTATCAACCTCTTACTGCAGGACATCTGGACAAAGCCTGGTATATAAGTGTCAGCACTAAATAATGATAGACCATACCTATCAACCTCTTATGGCATGACATCTGGACAAAGCCTGGTATATAAGTGTCAGCACTAAATAATGATAGTCCATACCTATCAACCTCTTACTGCATGACATCTGGACAAAGCCTGGTATATATGTGGAGGACAGTGGCTGGAAAACAGGGCCATATTTGCAATATTGCTGTTATACACTTTGAAAGTTGCTGGTGTTACAGGATTGGCTGAAACATACCCTAACTCAAAAATATGAAATCAGAAACACAAATGGATGTTGCCATGTACTGATAGCAGTCAACGGAGAGAATGCCACTGATATGTCAGGGACAAGACCTGTATGCGGAACAGACAAAACATAAAAGCTAATCCTCTGGCCATCATGTGGATAGGCCCACAGTTGAAAGCACTGCAGACAGACTGCATTCCATGCAAAACTAACATGTACACATAAACCCTGTAAAACTAGCAGTATTCAATGTATATTACAGAAATACTCACACACTGTCCCTAGGTCTGCAACCTTATACAAACATGCAGTTGGCCTGCGTTTACAAGTCCTGTTGTAAGAGGTATTCCTACCTGCTGTCTGTAACACTGCTGCTCCCACACATGAAGGAAGTCTTCCATACAGTAAAGGTAAAGGGACAATGCCCACACTGTCACTGCATACAACAAAATAAAATGTGTACTGCTACTGATTGTTGCATTGCCATGGCACTGATATGAGTACTGCAGTAGGTATGCTTATCACATAGTAATCAGAGAAGTGTACAACTGTGTTATAACCCACTGTCCATGCTTACCACTAACAGCTATATCAACACCCATATACACTGGAAATCAAAGTGTACACACCCCTGTTGGAATGCCAGGTCTGTGTGCTGTATACCAATGAGACCACAGGAAGTCATGTCAAAATGTTTCCAGCATCAAATGTGACCCATAACCTGTAAAATTATATTTAAAAAGAAACAAAGCTGTTTCATGGAAGGTGAGCAGCCATTGCCAAGTGAAGATGGAATATGACATTAGAGTACAAACCAAGACAACTGGATGCTGTAATCATCTCAGCAGATGTTTACACAACATATCAGTGTTAGGGTGTGTACACACATGCAACTGGCTTACTGTACTGAGTATTACTTCCAATATGCTGAATGGACAGGTTCATTACCTAGAGACTTCCCATGCTATGTAATAGATTTCCCATACATGTCAAGCAGAGCACCTCACTGGCCCTCTTCAAGAGAAATCTTGATGAGTGGATGAACAATAGAAAATTCACCACAGGGATCACTCCAGTGGCTTTACTCAACAGAGGCACTAGGAACTAAGATCAGGTGGCATGATGGCAGGGTAATCCCATGGGCTAGGCTTGTAAAGGCTCCAGGGCCACGGGCCTAGAACACACCTATGAACCTATGAACTTATATGTTTCCACAGGACAGGTTGTTAAGTTCCCTATTGAACTGAGCAGGCTATAGGACACATCACAGGTGAGGATTGTGCTGACGTTCTTTTGTGGGGTCATGTTTCAATTGTACAAGTACCATGCATTGTAACAGGTGTGTGTACACTTCATATCCACTGTAGCTATATGGAATCAGCCGTACCTTACCTGTACAACCATCCTCCACCAACAATAAAGTAATCCCCCTTGGTGGACGCCACCGAGACACAAAGCACATAATAGGTTACTATAGTGGCTGTTCAGGGACATGTAGGTGCAGAACACAATTTGGAAGCAAGTGCACCTCTATCTGAGCAAGCATGTAGGTTCACAGGTGACATTCTGTACGGCTGACTATGACTAGAAATCAGACATATGCAAACCACCAAGGCCAGTTGCAAATCTGTCTACACATATGTATGCAGTCTCAGAGCCAGTAACAGAAGTCAACCTGTACTGGGGGTAAAGCACACCTGATACATTCATGCCATGGATACAGGCAACCTGCTTCAGACAAGATAGGTGAGAACAGTGGCACCCTGTCCACAACAGTAGTACAGGGGGATATGCACATCACCCACACTCCTGCCCACATCAGTGGTGACCATGGACTTAATGCCAACTGATGGCAACAACAAAAAGTCTCCATTGGGCATGAGAACATGACAGTTTGCCTCCTACATTAACACAGGCATGTGCGCACAGTCCCATCACACACTACAATCAAACACACACATGCCACCATCCACACACCATCCTCATGGAAGATGGCTACTTGGAGGTGAGTGCCACCCACACAATGGACAAGGAGCATGCAGGTAAGGCCCCATGACATATTAGTAGACCACTGTTGCTTATCCATTTTCATTTGTAAAGTATCTACATACATATGTCAGATAAGATAGTCTGTTGCTGCAGTGTAGTAATGAACAGATGTGCATAATCTCTAGTATTGTGGGTTTGTACTGTTGATGTGCTGAAATGCTGCTCCCACCCTGTACCAATGCCACAGGTGTGGCTACTGACATTACGTCTCTCACACAACTATTTTGGTCCCTCTGGTATACAACTGGGGCAGCAGCCCGTAGCTGGTGAGTATGGAGTTATTTTGTTCAGATTTGCCAATACACCGGCCATGTTATGGCCATGCTATTTGCCATGCACACTTGTAACACACCTACCATAATGCACGCTGTACATGTTCAGTTTTTGTGCTAACTGCACTGCATCACAGTGGTCACCATGGTAGCATATCTGACAGGTATGTAAGAGTTCTGCAGTATACCTAACAGTTTGTCAGTGCAAGATGCGTGGACAGAGATGAACATAATGGTGGGACAATTAGCCTACAGTAGGGACATGTCTGAAATATTCCCCTTATATTGTGACTACAACAGTGTATACACCACTATTACAATGGCAACTGTTCATGATGTAAACAATGGCAAATCACAATACCCCATTCCACACCTTTTACAACCTGTAATGTGATCCTAACATGAGCAATGAATGTGTAATATGGAAACCTATGTTAGGACAACAAATATGGGAAATACATACCTTAACATACACTTGGAAGCATATGTGTGCACACACTCCAAATAACATATTGTGGAAGCAGCTTGTGATGTACTGACACCATACATTCTTCTTGAGTACAGACCTTCCATCAAGTACAGGGCCTCACTATCACACCTAGTAATGGTCTGCTGTCCAAGAAGTATGTCCATGACATTTGCCCACTTACCTGCAACAGAGCCAGCCGTGGCTTGCACACATCTTACAAACCATGAAATGGATCCCATATCCAAAAGGTAGCACTCAGGAGTGGGTAAAGT
Source organism: Protopterus annectens (assembly GCF_019279795.1). Lineage (NCBI taxonomy): Eukaryota > Metazoa > Chordata > Ceratodontiformes > Protopteridae > Protopterus > Protopterus annectens. The sequence continues at coordinate 59,977,259 of NC_056750.1, read as the reverse complement.
AGCCTTGCCTCACCATTACATATACCATGGCAAACAATGTAGACAGTCATGCATGTGTGTAGGAAGTATGGGACAACATTAATGTAGAAAATAAACAGATACCCATCCAAAACGGTTGACAATACATGTTGCAAACTTTTTTTACAGTGAGCTGATCGAAGGAAGGACACTCAGCAAACTTGGAGCTACAATATATAACATTAAGTATCCTGTTTTTTGTTTATTTTGTTCTTTATTTCTTTGTTGTTTATAGCACTTTGTGTACTGTGTATTTTTTCTAGCTAGTTTCACTGTGTGTGAGGTATTAACTGGAAATTGTCCACTCTTATTAAGCATCTGTTGGGTTGTTTGTTTATGATAACTTGTTGCCGTTAAACTCTTTTTTCTAGTGGCTCCTTTAGCTGTTTAAAACTTTCATTTAAAGGCTCACTGCTGCTTTTCAGCTGTGAGTAACATTTCTGCAGTTTGTTCTAAGTAGTGGGGATATTTGTAGCATTTCCATATTCAGGCTTGTATTTGGGCCTAGTGTTTGTGGAGGCTGTGTGTCTGAGCACATAATTCAGGGACATCTTGTTTTAGCCAAAGCCATCAGGCATTTCAGTGAGAGAGAATTGTTTGAGGTCATTGGCTGACTGAGGTCTCCTGGACTACAGCTTAGACTAAGCACCTCATTGGTTCTTTTGAGATTTCTTTCTTAAAAGCTGTCTCAGGTTTGAACTTTCTGTTACCTAAGAAGCTCAGTTGTGAGTGTTCAGCCATTTTACAGTGAGCTGATCGAAGGAAGGACACTCAGCAAACTCGGAGCTACTATATATAACATTAAGTATCCTGTTTTTTGTTTATTTTGTTCTTTATTTCTTTGTTGATTATAGCACTTTGTGTACTGTGTATTTTTTCTAGCTAGTTTCACTGTGTGTGAGGTATTAACTGGAAATTGTCCACTCTTATTAAGCATCTGTTGGGTTGTTTGTTTATGATAACTTGTTGCAGTTAAACTCTTTTTTCTAGTGGCTCCTTTAGCTGTTTAAAACTTTCATTTAAAGGCTCACTGCTGCTTTTCAGCTGTGAGTAACATTTCTGATGTTTGTTTCCCACCCTCCCTCCCTGTTGGTATAGTGTTTTTATAGTTGGTGGCTTTGCAGTTGCCCGCCCCTAGTGTAAATTTGATCTGGGACCCTCCTCACAGTCTAGTGTCATTACCTCATTCTACCCAGTACAGGGAGAGCATTTGAGAAGGCCAATCAGCTTAGTTTCTGCTACTCTTTTCTCTCTTTCCTTTCTCTCTTTCAAAAAAAAAAAAAAAAATGTATCTGCTTTTACTGTATTTGTGTTTTTTCCTACTTTATTTTGCTTTTGCGTCATCTTAAAAGTACTCAATTGTATTTATTACTGCTTGGTGTAACTCATTGTAAGCCTTTTAGTTTAAGCACCTGGGCTTCGGGCCAGTTTTACATTAGGAAGGTTTGTGGTCTGCACTGTAGTGGCAGAACAGGTAGCTTACATCCTTCTAAGTTGGGAACTGCTGATTGAGGGCTCAGTGTCTGTTATTCTAAAAGTGTATTAATTCTGGTTTAAGCACTTGGGCTTGAGGCCAGTTATTTTACATTAAGAGGGTTTGTGTTCTGCACTCTTGTGGGAGGAGAGGCTGGACTCTGTCCTTCTGAGCTGGGAATTTCTGGTTAAAGCTTATAGTGCCTGCATATTTGAACTGCTTCTTACTGAAATTGGTACACCTCGTTTGCTGTAGCATAGACTAGATCCAGGCCTGCTGAATCTAGCTTTGTTTGTATAACTTGAGCACTAATCCAGGCATTCTTTAAAGTATTCAGTTGTATTTATTACTGCTGGTAGTAACTTGATTAAAGTGTAGCTATCATTTCTAAGTCTTTTGGATTAAGCACTTGGGCTTCAGACCAGTTGTTTTACATTAGGAAGGTTTGTGGCCTGCACTGTGGTGGCAGGACAGGTAGCTTACATCCTTCTAAGTTAGGAACTGCTGATTGAGAGCTCAGTGTCTGTTATTCTAAAAGTGTATTAGTTCTGGTTTAAGCACTTGGGCTTCAGGCCAGTTATTTTACGTTAAGAAGGATTGCGGTCTGCACTCTTGTGGGAGGAGAGGCTGGACTCTGCCCTTCTGAGCAGGGAATTTCTGGTTAGAGGCTTATAGTGCCTGCATATTCTAACTGTTTCTTACTGAAATTGGTACACCTTGTTTGCTGTAGCATAGACTAGATCCAGGCCTGCTGAATCTAGCTTTATTTGTATGCTTGTTGTTTGTTTATTTCCCTGAAACACTAATTCCACCTAAAACGCGGCCTTTTAGCACTTTTGTGGATCCCTAGTGATATCTGCATTGCTTACTGTACTTATTTTCTTGTTTCACTAAAGCAATTATATAAGTCAGCTCTAAAAAATTAAAAGCACTACACCCTCACAAACTCCCCTTGAGTACCTTGTTCCCCATTGGCCCTTTTTTTCAATTATAAAGGAATTCCCAATACTATTCTAGCATGTCTAAAGGTCAGTTGTCAATCTCCTCTCCGGTCCAGCTGGTGAATCTGGGAATCTTGAGGCAATGTTACAACTGCCTCATGTACACAGACAACCCTCTCCTCCTCCCAACAAATTCCAACACATGTGAGAGATGCAACCATATAGCCAAACTGGAGGCTAAGCTCTCTCAACTCAGTACTGGCGTAACCAGTCAGGAGGAGAAAGAAACCACACTCACTACAATTCCAGTCTCACATAGACCTACCACGACAACAAACCAAACACATAAACACACAAAACATACTGAGGCTCTAAATAAAAATCTGCCTAAGCAGCAGAGACCTCCAAAGCAGACACCCAAGCAACCGCTACCCCAAAACAAAACACGTGCAACACATAGCTCACAAAGCCAGTGTGCTGAACAGTCACAGCCCTTAAGGCTAAACAACACACCTGATACACTTGTAATAGGTGACTCTATCATCAGGCACACTGACGTCCCGCTCACCAGGTTGAACAAGGAGAAGGTCACGGTGAGCTGCCTGTCGGGCCCTAGGATCCGCCACATAACACAAGCACTCAGGTCACTCCAAGGCAAGTACAAATATGACTCAGTCATTGTCCATGCTGGTGTGAATGACCTGAGACGTACCTCCCTGGACTACATGAAAAGAGACATAGAGGAGCTCTCTGAGCATGTAGCCCAGGCCGGTATGACCCTGACCTTGAGTAGCATCTTACCCTCACCAAGAATGATGCCACAATATGAAGACAAGATGATCAATTTCAACAATTGTCTTAAGTGTTGGTGTCATTCAAAGGGGATCAATGCCTGTCAGCCTGGGATAACATGCTCGACAAGCCACGATGCTTAAGCTAGCGACGGCTTGCACCTGTCACCCTGGGCTTTCGGATATTGGCAAAGGCTCTTGCTACCCCATAGTGCCTTTTTAGGCAAGGCTCAAAAGACAAACCCACCTCCATAAGTATCACAAGGGATAAGAAACTAAGAGTAATGCTACTCAACGCCAGAAGTCAAAACCTCAAGATGCACGACTTCAAACTCTCCTTAGCATGGAGAACATCGATATCTGTGCAGTAACAGAAACCTGGTTCAAGGCTCCCGAAAGCACCCCAGCACTACCAGGTTATACCTCATACCATGCTTTTCGGCCCCAAAACTTGGACCGAACCACAAAAGGAGGGGAGTATCAATATTCCAAAGATACCCACACCTCCAGGTTGGTGGCACACGAAGCATCAGAGACTATCCATGTGCAACTAACTGTGGGTAAAACTGCCTTCCAGTTTATAGCCTGCTACAGACCACCCTCCTAAACACAGGAACCCCACTTGGCCTTCCTGAGAATACTGGAAAATATGAAGGTCTCTCCAAACACCATTATATTGGGCGACTTCAACTACCCAAACATAGACTGGGAGCATTACTCTAGCTCCAACACCCTAGCCCAAAGGTTCCTAGAATTTATAAACTCAAATGCTATGGAACAACTTGATACCAATCCCACAAGAGGGGAAACATACTGGACCTGATCATCACCAACATGGGGACACTATGCTCCAGACCAGAAGTGTATCCCTCACTGGTAAGATCAGACCATAAACTAATCTCACTGGATATTCACATCCTGAACCCACCCCCTGCCCAGAAAACCACAGTGAAAAACTTCTCTAAAGCAAATTTCACACGCCTCAAAACCGAGGCGAAATCCTTCAAAGCCCCCGGGCCTGTGGAAAATACGGCCCAGACCGCAGAATCCTTTATAAACGCATTCTATGAACACCTTCAGGAACGCATGGATCATGCAATCCCAAATAAAACCAAGACCCAATCCTCCAAAGGCAGACGTCCTGTCTGGTGGACCCCAGCCATAAACAAACTATACAATAGAAGGAGGAAGCTACTACATGATAGAGCAAAATCCCAAAAAGGGAAGGCATCTCTGATCAGTATTAGCAAAAAACTACGGGCACTCATAAAATCGTCTAAGGCCAGCTTCGAGAGAAAAATTGCACAGGACACTAAGGATAATCACAAGGCTTTCTTTAGTTATGTTAGGAACCTGGGTGGGAATTCCCAGGTATGCTCAGAATTAGTCCAAAATGACAAAAATACACCAACCCACAGACATTGCCAACATCCTAGCTGACAGGTTCAGCGAAAACTTCTCCCCTCCCACCAAAAGGGCAAATATCTATCCCAACAGAGTGCTGCCCCCTGACATCTCAGATGCTCAGGTAAGAGCCTCTCCAAAGCAAAAACACAGCATCAATGGGACCAGATGGTGTCCCGGCTGCCTACATGAACTCCAAGAAGAGCTAAACCCAAACATAAAACTACTGTTCAATCTTAGCCTTACTACAGGATATGTACCCAAAGAGTGGCGTACAGCAACAGTGGTCCCTCTCCACAAAGGTGGTGCCTCAACGGATCCTGGAAACTATCGCCCATAAGCCTGACTAGCTTGGTCTGCAAAGCTATGGAAAGGATCATCATGGACCTCATAAATAAAGATATTGGAGACCTACAGACACTGGATCCTACCCAGTTTGGCTTTGCTAAGGGCAGATCCTGCCTCTAAACCTGGTAAATTTCTTTGAAACAGTCACCAAGGCCATTGACGAGGGAAGGTGGTCCACACAGCCTACCTGGACCTCGCAAAAAGCCTTCAAACAATACCCCACTCGGGCATTATAGATAAGCTCACCAGCTTAAATATAAACCCCTATGTCACTAGATGGGTTGCAAACTGGCTCAAGGACAGAACCCACATGGTTAGAATTGCTGGAGCCATGTCAGACTCCAAACCAGTTACAAGTGGCGTCCCACAAGGCTCACTCCTGGGACCTCTCTTGTTCGGTATATATTTCTGCGGTACAGGCCAACACGGAAGGACTGTGGCTGACCAAGTTCGCAGATGACTGCAAACTGGGCACCATAATCAACTCTCCAGCCGACACAAGCATCCTCCAAAAGGGCCTCATAGAAACAGACAACTGGTGCCAGAGCCGTGGCCTCAAGCTAAACGCCAAAAGTGTATAGTCATCCCTTTGGCAAAAACAGTGCACAAATTACCACATAGGTGGTAATCCATTAAGTACAGAAGAAGTCATTAGGGACCTGGGGACCCAAGTTGATAGCAATCTCTCATTTGACAACCACGTGGCCAAAGTGGTTAGAAAAACATTTTATATAGCCCACCTAATCACATCTAGATCAGGGGAGGTCATCGTGCCTCTTTACTCATCCCTCATCAGGCCCATAATTGAGTACAATGCCCCTTTGGGATGTACCTTACCAGACACCTGCAGCAACTGGAAAGACCCCAAAAGTACCTCACCAAGAGGATCAAAGGGCTCAAACAGATGCCATATGCTGCCCGGTTAAAGAAACTCCAGCTCTACTCAGTGGCATACCGCCTGCTCAGAGGCGATCTGTGCCTGACGATAAAGCCATGTCCAACCCGAATTAATGGACATGCTGCACCTCAGAAAATCCAAATCCCATCGAAGCCACGCTCGAGAGACTTGAACCTCAGCACTGAAATAAATAGGACATGCTGGATGGATAGATTCATAACCCAGAGGCTCCCTTCACTCTGGAATAAAATCCCAGTCCAGGTTAGGCAGAGTCCCACATTGACTCTCTTCAAGAGGAATCTTGATGAGTGGATGGGAGATCGTAGGTTTACCCCGGCTATCACTTCTGTGTCACTGTTAGACAGAGGCACAGTATACTAACCTCAAAAAAAGGCATAGCAAAATTAATTTAAAATGGGTGGTAAAAGCCAAACACACTCTGGCTAGGCTTATAAATGCCCTAGGGCAGATAGCCTAGTATGAACCTATGAACCTATGAACCTATGGTCACAGAGGCTGCTCAGAAACATACAGTAGCACCAAGGGACTTGCAGGAATGTCTAGGAAGTACTGCCTGTGCAGTACCTGTCTCGCCAGTCACCTGGAATCTGCATAAGTGTGGCCTGTGGGTTAGGGCAATCAGACTGAAGAGTTATTCCACAGGCAACATCATTCAGAGCGCTCTACAAATAGCATATGCATATCATCAAGTCTCCCAAAGGCATGTGTTGCAATGTGTAATGGTGTCATGAGACCAAGGCTGAAACCTACAGACAGTATTCATAAAGACACATGTGGTGCATAAGCAATGCCTCACTCCTCCTCTGGGCCACCATCCCCTTTTTTACCTTGTTGGTGCCAGTGTACACCTATAGGTTTGCTGTTCATTAGCAGGAAGTAGGCCAGTAGACATGGCGTTAGGAATTTAGAACACTGCAAAATAACACTCATGCATGGCCCATAGTTGTCAAGCATCTGCAATAAGGTTGGGGATGGGGAGGGGTGTCATCCTAAAACACAACAGTGAACTGAAGCATACATCCAAAGCTCACTAAGAATGGCTATATCTGAACACAGTAAAGGTCATGAACTGTGTCAGACATAACCCTGACTCCACAGCAATAGTGAAGCCACTGTGTGACCTCCAAGGGCTGTGCACATGAGCTGACCTTGAAATCCATCAGATTTGGGGGACATTTGTAGGGCAGAGTGACCAAATAATGGCAAGTGAAGATGGGCCATGCTAGTATACCCCTGCCAGGAATAGTGACTGCTGTAGTTCACTTAACAGGTGCTGCAACAAACCATTGTGTTAAGGGTGTGCACACTTATACAACCCACATATTGTATGCATCTCATTCAGCATCTGCATGACTAACACATTTGCTTGATACTGCATTTGATTGCAGAGGGCATATGTCACATATCAGGTGTGTGTAATGTTAAAATATGCAGTATTGTGGCCCCATTGCATACCATGGAAGAGGCTGGCAAGTCAACAAGGTATGTACACTCCTCATATCCACATTAAGCTTTGAAGGTTGTCAGTGTAATCAGATTTTATTGTTCATACATGCACTGCTGATGATGAGATCTGCAAATCAGAGGTCAGGCATTAACTGTTGACATCAGTCCTCATATCATCCCAGGTATGTATCAGACAAACACATAGGGGCTGTGAGCAACAGAGCAAACATAATTGACACACATATACACATTCAGCAATGGTATGTACACTTGTGAGGTATGGTGCACAGTACATGCCAGTGTGCTGTACAGGTGCACAACAATACTGTGTACATGGGTGCAGTGTGTTCCAGTGGAAGGGGCATCACCTACTAACACAACTCATGCATCACAGAGATGTATAATGTTGGTAACAAGGATTGAGTATAGCTGCAGTGCATGCAGTTGAGTGCCATATGTCATGCATGTTGACTGTTGGGTAATGAGAGGTCCGTGTAATATCTTTGTGCCCCCTCACCTGTAAGTGTGTGTGTGTGTGTGTGTGTGTGTGCATGTGTGTGTGTGTGTGCGCGCATGTGAGTGAGTGTATTTAGAGGTAAACCATAACGTACAGGTCTTAAATTACATTTTTGGTTTGCCCCTTACAGATAGCAAGGTGGGTCGGGGTCCCTCCTGAAGACAAACTGATGTTAGTGTCCATACAGACTCTGACAATGATGATAGGCATGGTGAGGCACAGGCAGTGTTGTCAGGGGCTGAAGCTGTGCCATCAGTTAACATCCCACTTTTATCAACCCCATCCCCGCACACAGTCTCAATTCCCATACATACCCCATCACCAGTGGCCATAGATGAGAGATAGTTGGCTGGTGGTGGCTTGGGACAGGACAGTGTGGGGACTATGGCAAGTGTGTCTGTACACAGCAGCCATAGCCAGATGACCGGCGAGGTATGACACAGGCAGATGTACAGGGGTGCTCGTAGGAGGGCTGCTGGCCATCATACCCCAGGTAGTAGTGCCACAGCAGTTGCACCAGATGCATGTTTTGGGCCATCATGGAGGCACAGGCATGTATGGAATGTTACACCAGACAGAGTCTGAGGCTCCAGAGGGTTACTCATTCTGCTGTACTTGACAACATCCGTGCTCTTGCAGATGTCCACTATTATTTTGCAGAGGTCCTGGATAGATGGTTGGATGAGATGTTGGGAATCCTCGATCGTGTGGTGTCTGTGGTAGAGCATGTGGTGGGAGTAGGGCAGCGGCCACATGGACATAGGTCAGCAACACCAACAGGTGGAGGTCTACGTGGACATGCAACAACTAACGGCCACTCCCATAGTGGCAGTATCAGTAACAGCATTGCAGTGAGGGCTGCTGTCCACACCACAATGCAGCAGGCCACATGCAGGTGGTCCTGGCTAGTCCCAACAGTGACATGGATCCAGTGGACAATTGTCATCATCACATCTGTACAGAGGACAGACAGAAATCAGCTAGCCAGCAGGTTATGCATTAGGATTAATGTTTTGACAGATAGAATTCTGACACTGATAGGTATGCCATTACTACATGACAGCAGCCCTCAATGACATGTCCTAAACACATAGTAGTCTACAGTTAATATCCACATATCAGATCAATATCCAGTAGGAGATACTTGATATCATACAGCTCACATACCAAGAACATGATAGTCAGTACTCAGAGTCCAGCTTTGCATGCAGGGGTGTATGGTTCCAGTACTACAATCTGCAATCTATTCTAACTTGGAAAACACTGTTAAAAGTAGTAACGTAATGATACTATACATGCAAGTGTGACTGCATATAACCTGGGATTCTACACATGGATGAAACACATACAAAGAGAAAAGATTGTTGTACTAGCCATGTATACTCAGGTGTCCCATACAGTATACTCACACCCCTTGCTACTGTAATGACAGCACATAGAACCATGTTATGTACATGGGATTAAATACACTTATTAAAAATGTCATTACCCTGCTATTGTACCAGACTGGAATGTGATCACTGGTTACCAGGGCTGAGCTATGCTTAGCAGGTGTCAGCATTGCTTAAATGTAAATGCTAAGCAGATTTGCACACTGTTAAGTGAAGCCTACACGTTGTAAGCGCGTATTCGTTTAACCATATGTTAACACCGCTTACCATTGCGCAAACCCATGCAAACCCACTTAAAGCTGCTCAAAACTGCCTTACCCACTCTGTATCCAACAGTCCTTGTTCTGCCTAGCAACAAAATAAACAGCATTTGTAGGTCTTGCACCCAGGACCCTGGACACTATAATCACTGCATTTAACCATTAAGCCATCAGAGCTGTGAAGCTGCCTGCTGTTTTTTCAAATATATCATTCAGTACACATACTGAATAGTAGTGAACAACTGCTTTGACTACTGCAATTGTTTAGTGCTTGTAAGTGAAAATAGTGTTGAAACAGGCAATCCTTTTATATCTAAATATGCACATATTAGATAAATATGCTGGGATACATCTGGGAAGGTATATACAACACTCACAGGTTCATAGTTTGGTACCTAGCCATACAAGCCTAGCCATAACATTTCCCCGGCTATTTTTTTCCAAGGAATTTTACTTCCCTGATCCCCTGTCAAGCAGGGTGACTGATGTGATCTCTGGGGTGAATTTCCTGTCTCCCATCCAGTTGTCAAGGTTCCTTTTGAAGAGGAAAAGTATATATATATATATATATATATATATATATATATATATATATATATATATATATATATATATACACATATATATATATGTAGATATATGTATACATGTACATACACAGACACGCAGATATATATATATATATATACATATATATATATATATATATATATATATATATATATACATATATATATATATATATATATATATATATATATATATACATATACATATACATATGTATATATATATGTATATATATATATATATATATATATTTATATATATAGATATATATATATATATATATATATATATATATATATATGTATGTTTATATGTATGTAGATATAACATATGCCCATAACATGTAGTGGAGTCCTACCACAGCACCATAAGTCACAACCTCTTAGTGCAAGGGAATGTAATATAAGTGCTGCGGGTATAAATGTAGAATGTTTTGACAGTAACAGGGGTTGTGTCAACAGACATGTTGTGTAGGAAGTCACTTCTGATACTGACATTTATGCCATCAGTTACTGACAGACATCATAAAAACATCATAGTGAAGTACCACACAAGTCACAGTAATGATCCTGTGGAATACAGCAGAAATATGACCAATAAGCCTGGACAGTCTGACACAATCTGGTCCATCTAGATGTATACACAGAACTCCTTAGTGCAAGATGTGTGGACCAACCCTGACAAAGGGGATGTTTACAGCCATGAAAATGGGGATATAACACAAATACTGGAAAAGATACGTTCAATCAGTTGATGCATTCACACCCTCCTGTCTATTCTAACACATATTAACCAGAGGAGCAGAGGTCCCACGCCCACATACTTCCCACTAGTTAGTGACATACATCCTCACAGCATCCTACTGCTTTTTCAAAAATACACAACACATATGGTGGCCAGAAAACAGTACATCTGACAAATATCTGGACATAACATCACACTAGGTAAATACACTGAGCTGCTAGGCATGTCACAAAGCACTGTGCAAACTACAGGCAGACTGCTACAACACTGACCCAAGTTTCCTATGGGGGAAAACACATGTACTTGCAAATATAGCAGGCACTACAGGCATGTAACAGCACGAAGTAACAGACACCAGTGTGAAAGTCCATACCCATAACCAAACTCAACATAGTCACAGTCACATTATGGTAAGCCTAATTAATAGTACAGTATATGCACTGTGTGAACAAAACCATCCTCATATTTGCCACTCACACACTAACCCTACATATACTGGCCCAATTCACAGTGTAGTCTGATGCCTGACTGTGGTATGGGACATGTCTCAGTCTGGCCCTACAAACATATATGCTGATAGGGTACCAGAAACTGGAGCAGCATGCAATATCAGATAGAACAGGACCAAGAGCACTGACATCTACCACAGTCTGTACACAGGCCAAGTAACATATTCACAATGCACTGCTACACAGTACTGACACTCTGTCAACAATCACCATAAGTACACAGACCTCAATACTGTACAGACTACAACAGAATGTCCAGGTTTTGTCCTCAAATATAAGGCCTACTACAAATAACATGTTTTGCAGTCTGATATATCACTGGCTTGTTATCAGGTATGATGTCAGTAAATAATGATATACTGTACATATGCACCTCTACTGCATGACGTATGGATAAAGGGTGACAGACTTGGGGGACAGAGGCACAAACACTGGGCCAATATTGACATATTGCTGTGATAAACAGAGAAAATTCCTGGTGTAACAGGGTTTGTTGTGACATATCTCTTTTGAGGGATATGAAGTCAGTAACTGACATGGATGTCACCATGTACTGACTGCAATCAGAGTATGCTACTGCATTTCTAAAGATAGGAAATAAGTGAGTAACACACCACATCTAAGACTCCAAAAGCTGGCCAGTCTGCAGATAGCCCTACAGGTGAGAGTTTCCTCAACCACATAACACTGTCATGCCAGACTTTAAATCATGTAGAAAAGCCATATCCACACAAACCCTCTTAAACCAAAATTACTTGAAATGTAGAACAGCAATACTTACATTCTGTCCCCATATCTGGAACATCCCCCTCCTGTTTGTTGGCCTGTACCCTCAGTGTATGTTGTAAGAGGTATTTCCAACTATCCTCTTTGATGCTGTTTGTCAAACACCCACATGAAGTCCTGCTCACAGTGAAGGAAAAGGGCCAATACCCACATGAAGTGCTTAGTTATAGGAATGTGTTTCCATGCAATTTGCTATTAGGAATGATAACACAGTTGTTCCACATGCAATTAGCAAGTGGGGGACTGCAATTCATGCACAGGCCATCAGCTGATCATGAGCATCACTTACAAAACTCAAGCTGCTGCCTAAGCAAGGCAGATGTACTTTTCCACATCCACCAGAGAGGGAGTGAGAGAGAGATAAACAAAGTAAGAAAGGAAGGGAGTAGGAGAGTAAGAGCCAAACGTGTTTGTGTATGATCCATGGGTGGAAAGTGGTATCTGGGCATTATGACAGTTGCCTATATTGTGTACTAAGCCATACTGTCATTTGGTAATTGCACACAGCTGTACACATTTATGGCTGAGGATTGTCTACAATCTCTACAGTGTTTGGAAAATGTTGGCCTTGTAATGCTGGCAATGGGACATGTAGCTCCTCAATATAATGATGTAGCAAAACCCAGACTGCAATGGACCCTGTTATTACACAATCACCCCAACACCCACACAGGGCACTGAAGATACACACACAAACACACTTACCAGTACTGAGTTTCAAACCCCTATCTGACTATGTATAGCTATTACATTGTTATGCAGTAATTGCACATGCCACAGAGGTATCTTTGAAGGTGAGTGACATCAGCACCAGTGATAAATGAGGGATAAGAGAAGTGTAGTACATGTGACTGTCCACAAAACAGGTGTCAAGGAAAACACACCCACACTCTCTCAGGGAATCACACACATTATCACAGTTGGCAGAGTCAGGATTAGAACTCCTACCTAACTAGTTTGTTACACTACAGTATTACACAGTTATCATATGCACCACAGAGCTTATCTGGCTGATACATGGCCAAAGGTTTATTTCAAGGTGACTGACATCAGCAGGCATGCTCCAGTAGGGCAATGGGAGGTGTAGTGAGTGTGAATGGCTTCAAAATCATTAATCTCCACACACACACACACACACACACACACACACACACACACACACACACACACACACACACACTTGGCAGTACTGAGATGCATAGGTTCATTGCTTCACAGGTGTGTAGTCGGTGACTGTGCCTGAAGGTTGTACAAGGCTAGGCAAAGGGAATACCTTGGCATCAGGCCACATGACAATGGTCTCCAGTGTGGCTGAGGGGTGTAGTCCCTGGATTGGCCACCACAGGTGCTTATTGTATTCACCATCCACTCATCTGGGTTACTACTGTGGGTGGCCAGTGCTGTGCAATGCTTGCCATTTATGTGATCTATATTCCATAACATAGACAGTGTCTGGGTTGTGCACATGTCTTACATGCATGTTCTGTGACATGTGGAAGTGTACTTGAGATCTCTGGGGCATGTTGTGCGGACAGATTATTATCTTCTGATGTGGCATTCCTAACCTCATTTGATGAGACCGGGCTATGGAACTGAAGTTATACTCGCACCTACATTGACAGCATGATACAGGTATTCAGTGGAGTTAGTGGCATCTGTCCATACAGGGCATGTGTATAAGGCATGGTATTCCCTTTGTGGGTTACATTTGCAGACTGCACAGTTCTTGCAGGTGCCCAGTGGGAAACATGGCAAAAGGCCCACTGTAACCATTTATTTGCCTACTGTAGCAATGGAACAGGGTGCCATGTCCTTTTCCTTGCTGGATAACACACACTCAAGTCAGGAGATGTAACACATGGCAGTACTTTCTGCTGTCATTGGCACTGTTGTGGTCAACAGGCATGTAGTGCACTGCAACCACACCATGGTTACTATCTGTGAGGCAATATGCAGGGAACTACCAATATAGTGGTTGTTGCCTAGCCAATTGTGTTTGTATATGACACTTGGGTGGAGAGTGTTCTCTGAGTAATACAAGGGTTGCCTATATTGTTAATCAGTCCATGACGTCACATGTAGGGCTATGGATTGTCCAGCATCTCTAATGTTTGACATCTGTTGTCCTTGTAAGGTGGACATTGTGATATATACTAGGTCCTCAACATACTAATTTAGCAAACCCTGCCCCACAATGCATCCTGTTATTACACAGTCACAGCAATCTCCACGCAGGATACTGATGACAGATACACCCCCCCCCACACACACACACTTGCCAGTACTGAGATTCAAACTCCTACCTAGCTATGTATTGCTACTACAGTGTACCACATTTATTTCATGTGTTACAGAGCTTATGGGAATGATGTTGTTCCAAGGTACTTCTACGGTGAGGAACATCACCAGTTCTTGTAAATACTGGCATTGGGTGATGTACGGGGTGAGAGATCCTAAAAATAATTTCACCCTACACACACATTTACATTTGCCAGGGGTGAGGTTCAAACCTCTATCTAATGATCTTTATGGACCATTATGTTACACATTTACCACTGACCTCACATGGTTTAGGGCTGGCAACAGGTACTTTTCAGGTGGATGATTTCTGCAGGACTGCTAAAGTCAGGTTCTCAGATATGTACTGGGTGTAAATGGTTGAGGTACACACAAATACTTGTCACAGATGAGATTCAAACCCATAACTGTGTAGTTACTGCTACTACATTGATCTGCATTTATGGAATGTGCCACAGATCTTTCAGTGCAGAACCTTCTCCAATGAGGTATTTTAAGGTGACTGACATCAGCAGGCTTGCTAAAGTAGGGCAATGAGAGGTGTCATCACTGTGAATGCCCTCAGAATCATTGATCCTTACATGCACAAACAGTTCCGTAGTTGCCAGATCTGGGATTAGAACTCATACTTAACTAGTATGTCACACTACAGCATTATGCAGTTATTGCATGCTCCACAGAGCTTACACGACTGAATTTATCCAAAGAGGTATTTCAAGGTGACTGACATCGCCAGTCTTGCTAAAGTAGAGCAATGGTAGCTATAGTGACTGTGAATGGCCTCAAAATCATTGATTCCTAAAGACACAAACACCCACACACAGTTTCACAGTTGCTATGTCTGGGATTAGAACTCCTACCTAACTAATATGTCACACTATAGCATTATGCAGTTATCACACACACACCACAGAGCTTACAGGGCTAAACCTTATCCAAAGAGGTATTGCAATATGACTGACAGCAGGCTTGCTAAAGTAGGGCAATGGGAGGTGTAGTGACTGTGAATGGCCTCAAAATTATTGATCCCTATAAACCCACACATTTTCACAGTTGCATTGTTTGGAATTAGAACTCCTACTTATCTAGCATGTTACACTATAGCATTACTCAGTTACTGCACATGCCACAGAGCTTACAGGGTTGAACCTTGTCCAAAGGGGTATTTCAAGGTGACTGACATCACCAGTCTTGCTAAAGTAGAGCAATGGGAGCTGTAATGACTGTGAACGGCCTCAAAATCATTGACTCCTACACACACAGACACCCACACACAGTTTCACAGTTGCTATGTCTGGGATTAGAACTCCTACCTCTACCTAACTAATACGTCACACTATAGCATTATGCAGTTATCACACACACACACCACAGAGCTTACAGGGCTAAGCCTTATCCAAAGAGGTATTGCAATGTGACTGACAGCAGGCTTGCTAAAGTAGGGCAATGGGAGGTGTAGTGACTGTGAATGGCCTCAAAAGTATTGATCCCTATACACACAAACACCCACACATTTTCACAGTTGCAATGTTTGGGATTAGAACTCCTACTTATCTAGTATATTACACTGTAGCATTACTCAGTTACTGCACACACCACAGAGCTTACAGGGTTGAACCTTGTCCAAAGGGGTATTTCAAGGTGACTGATATCAGCAGGCTTGCTAAAGTAGGGCAATGAGAAGTGCAGTGTGTGTGAAGGGCCATAAACCATTCCTCTGGAACACACACACAACACTCAGTCACACACAACTTTACATTTGACAGGACTGGGTATACAAATGCTAGATGACTACTGATTTGTACTGTCATGTTACACAGTTATCACAAGCATCACAGACATTATAGTGCTGAGGGCTACCAGAAGCAAATGTCTACAGTGATAGACATGGACACATCATGTGATATTGGCCAGTTGGATATGTGGTGGGTGGGACAGGTTTCATGATGGGAAGCTCTTTGTCACTGTCTGTCTCTCTCTTCCCCACATCTCTGTGTATGCTTGACCTATTATAGTGTGTTTTCCTTGGATATATGTGCGTGTATTCCTATCTGCT
Source organism: Protopterus annectens (assembly GCF_019279795.1). NCBI lineage: Eukaryota > Metazoa > Chordata > Ceratodontiformes > Protopteridae > Protopterus > Protopterus annectens. The sequence goes on along the minus strand of NC_056750.1, from coordinate 59,960,787 downwards.
GTGTGTGCAAAGCATGAATGGTGTGCAATGTGGTGTGTGTGCACAGACATCTGTGACTGACAGATATGTATAGTCCACTGTTATTGTCAGACATGAGCTTCATTTCTCTAAGTGTGGGAGCATGCCCAGTATGACCTTCTGTATTGAGTGTGAGAATCCATTTCAGGTAGGTTGTACTCCAGTGCAGGATTCTGTGTTCCACACCTACAGCTAGCAACCTGTTTCTGCAAGATATCTGTAGATAGGTTGACAATATGGAGTCACAATGGGCAAAGGATAGTGGGATACTGTAACTAGTGTGTCTGTGCTGCTTGTGATTCATGGTTTTTGGTGTTAGCAGAGATATTCAGACATATGTACTGTTTTACAGTGTGATGTATTATGTCATCAACTATTGACAGACACTTATTTGCTCACAGTTATTTCCTGGGGAATACAAGATGAATGAAGCTGTGTCCAGTATTGTGGTCTGAAGCCTACATATACTTGCACACTCATGCCATTATGGAGTGGGAGCTGCAGACACTTGCTGATGGGTCTGTGTAAATATTGCAGCACCTAGGTACAGTGATGGCTGAGGATCCCCTGATTGTACATCTATTGATGTAACAGAATGGCCATATCATGCTGTGGCCATACCTCAAAGCTGTACAGATTCACCCAGGTTACCCAGAGGCAGGGCTCATATACCTGGTCAGTTCCCCTTCACATTGTGGTTTACGAGCAGGTCTGCAGTCATACATTACTGGGTTTGCAGGCAGGGGTAGTATGGGCACACATCAGAGTTTCAGACTACACACGCTCCATGGCATCCATGCTTCTACACCCCGTCCCTCTGTTATTCTACCCTCTTCCTAACATTATGCAAGCAATAGCTGGGACATATCCCTATAGTTGTCCCTTCATCCCAGCGGTATTTAGGGGTTGGTCCACAGTTCATATAGTAGGACATGTTGGGCATGCTACTAGGATTTGTCAACATGGCCTTGCATTTGTGTTCTGTGGACTGTGTTATGTTGTTAGTTGGCACCCCCATGAGATAACATACATTGACAGTACGGGTGAGGCACAGGCCTTTGACAGAGGACTGTAGAGCATTTGGTAGTGATGTATGCCATCTGTAGCAGGCCAGTGCATTCTGTCACTCCTACAGTCCCAGGCTGCAAGCCACTGGATTCCCCTGGGGTGACAGGGTAAGTGTGCAAGGTGTTAATGGCAATAGTTCCTGTCCATATTAATCCATTGTTCTGGATGCTGGCAGGGTGCTGCTTACAGCTAGGGACACAAGTGCATGAGACACATTTTCAGCATGCTGCATTCTGTGGGTATTCCCATGCAAAAGTGGGGGTCATACTGTACTCATTCCCAACAGCAGGGATATGACCTGTGATATACATGTGTCTGATGGTGGGGTGAGCTGAGTGCATGTGTGATATGGAAGCTTCTTGCAGCTGACTCAAAGATATACCTGGGACATTCCCCTTATGCTGCCTTGTGCAGGGACAAAGGATTCTGCGGTCTGTGATTGGCCAGACTACATCAGTATTCCATACTACACAGACAACTAATGTGCTGCTAACCTGTATGTACATTTCCAAAGGTGTGAGCAGCTGACAGTTACATTATATGCACTCTGTCTAGGGAACTTCTACCTGTGTACTGTGTGTATGTCTGGGCCCACATTCATGGCATGTCCATCTTTCAGATGGTGACAGATATTACATCCAAACAATGAGTATGGATGACTGCTGAATTTGGTCTTGCTGGGACATATTGTGGTCGGCACTGCAGTTGTCAAAACATGGCCCTGTCATCAACAGTACTGGCCATAGTCCACCGGGACACAACCCTCCATGCCTACATGGTGACCACTTCCACACAATATACAACACACAACAACCTAGCACACAGAGCCCTGTATATTGTACACATGCAACAATCTAGCCTGCATATTGGGCCAACTCAGGTAATCTGTGCTCCACTGTTATTGAACCCACATGTACATGTTACTGCATTTCTACATAGGATTGTGGGGGCGACACACCTGACATCTGTAAACATTTGCTATGACTGCACTGGTATTTCAGGTACTCTGTTGGCTTCCATTTTGTTTTGTATTCTGCCCTGTCATGCAGACTGGAGGCATATCAGTAGAGTACAAATCTTAGGTTTTATTGACCTACATTTCAGTTTCAGATGTCTTAACCTTCAGAACTAGCATCCAACTGCCAGACCTGTTGTAGTCTATCTGTATAGGTCTGGAGGGGGGCTGTTATCCACTGCCATCAATTGGAGGCCTTAGCATAGCCTTTCTTTGTGGTTATCTACACATGTCCTGCTGGCTGAGACTGTTGTTGGGTATGTGAGCCTCAATGACATGCATGTGTGTGTTCTATGGACAAACATTTGGCCCACCACATGTACTGCAGTGGGATTTGTCACCTTGTCTAGTACTGCATACTTTGTTGACACCAGTATTTGTTATGGATTTCATGCTGCCCATATAGTTGCCCACTATCTACTGCCATCCCATTCAGCCATCCAATTCCCTTGCATGCTCACATCCATGCCATATATACAACTAGAAGAACATACTACTCCATTCAGCTGTTGATATGAAGAGTGAATTACTTGTGGCTGTGCCAGTATTGAGGATGGTGCTGGAGGGCTGACTATGTTGGATGCACATAGTACACTCCCTATACATGGTAAAGCACAGGTAGTGTCATGTTTGGCATCCCTTTTATTGTATGTGTGAGTCAGAGAGAGGTGTCATTCCCTGGGTTCCTACCGTGTCAGTGTGTGTGCTATGCATTGCCTCTTTGCCAAAGCCTGGGCATACCGGGCATGCCTCCTTCTGCCTACAGGGGCAGGCTCAGGTTGTTCCACTGCCGAATCACTCTGTGCCTGTGCTGGCCTTGGTAATGGTGGTGGGCTGTGTGGCCCTGCCCCGTGCTGTTCCTGCTGCAGCTGTTTCCGCAGGATCATACTGTGTAGCAAAGTACATACAATGAAAATTTGTCTACATGTAGCTGGTGAGAACTGTATGGCTCCACTGGATATATCCAGGCATTGGAACTCTGACTTGAGCATCCAAAACACACACTCTATTAAGATTCTGGTTTGTGCATGTGCCTCATTATGGAGTTCTTATTCGGGTGTGTGTGCATTTCTGATGGGTGTCATCAGCCATGGCTCCAGTCTGTAACCAGCATCCCCCACTAGGTGGCCATATGGGATGTCCCCACTGGCAAATCTCTGGTACAGCTGTGTCATATGCCAGATGTGAGAGTAGTGATAGCTTCCAGGGCTGCCAGCACACACATTCATTTCAATGCCCTGGGCATCGTACATGACCTGGCAGTTAATGGAGGGGAAGCTCTTGTGGTTTATGTAGACCCTACCCTGCTCACCAGCTGGTGCTTTGATGTGTATGTGCATGCAGTCTATAGAAGACACTACCTCAGGGTATTCTGCTATTTGATGGAAGAGACGCATATTGCTGGTCAGTGCCTCACGGGTGTTGAGGAAATATATGTGCTCACTGGCATGTGTTGACATGGCATCCAGGAACTAGTGGATTACCCTGGATGCCGATGCCTGTGAGATCCCCATGATATCCCCAGTTGGCCTTTGGAAGGTACCTGTGGCTAGTATTCTTAAGCCTACACATACCTTTGTATCCACTGGGATGGGTTCCCCTCTGTTGTTTCTATGTGTGAGGCGTGGCTAGCACAGCTCAACAATTTTCTGTAGGACGTCCCTGTCCCCCATAAAATGCTCCACTATCTCCAGCTCATGTAGCCCCTCGTAGGTTACCCTGGGTCTGTACACTCTTCTCCTCACTGTGGGTTGATCATCCGCATTCACATCCTCAGCACCCTTAGCCTCTTCCACATATTGATGTATGAGAGCGACAGCAGCCCCTAACATTTTGTTAGTTTTGTCTGGTAAAATTTCCTTGTCTGTGTACACCAGTGGTGTAGAGTTTGTGGGAAAAAACAGAGTGAAAGATGTTTGCATAGTTTATAGTGGTGTGCTTGGCTGTGCTGGGCTGCTGCCTGTGTAATTGGCTGATTCTGATACATTTCACCTGCCAGCTATGCTAGTTCTCCTTGATTGCCTTCCTACTGCTGTTTTCCCTTCCCATTGCCTTCCTGTTGAAGCCCCGAGGCCCGCCACATATACCCAGTGCTCAGATGTGAACAGAGCTGCTATTTCCTGTTTTTTTTTCAACCCAGTGTGGGCTGTGCAAACCCTTTTAGGCAATGTAAATACCGTTTAGCAGAAACTGACCCTCCCTGGACACGAACACACTCTGCATTTCTTGGTATAAGACAATACAGCCTTTGACACACACCCTACCTTAGCTGTGCTTAGCTAAGTGCAGACATGGGCCACAGAGCTCCACTCAGCTTACATTAAGCATGACACACACCCTTATGAGGTAATCTAGCTCTTAGGGGTACACCATGGTCTTGCTGTACTTACACAGTTGGGTGTAAGCTAGCACTGAGGGAAAATCTGTGATTCAGTATCATTCCCCTCATTTGCATAGAACTGACTGCTAATGCATGGTTTCAAAACCGAGCAACCACTGTTCCATGGCCTTGTTGTCTTATACATGCCATTGACTATAATGGCAAACTGCATAATCATCTTAAAATTTACTTTTCTCATTTTTTTTTTTAATTTATGAGCTGATCCCATTTGCACACCACTGCGTTATGCTGAAATGGTTGAACAAGTTATTTTTTATAATTTTGCAACTATTTCCCATGCCAATGGCCATATATTTGGCCATTGGCATGCCTACTACATTAAATACATGCTTTCTTTCAAGCTGTCATGCCTCCGTTTTGTAATTTGCAGAAATGTATTCAGTTAGTAGCCTAACACATTTCTGCAGGTTACACTATTCATGCACGGATGCCTGGCTGCTTCCTGAATCACTAAGTCACCTAATTTGCATGTTTTTCACCAGCAAATGGGATAATTAGCATACAGGAGCTGTGTCCATGCAGGAATATTGCAGGAGCGCTCGTGCACATCCCGGGAGCTTGTTCCTGGATCACACATCAGCCATATTACCTGCAGCAGCCCTTGCACTATTCCTGCACACTGTGCAGAGCTTGCTGAATCCTGGGGTTTGCAAGAAAGAAGAAATAGATATATTTTGGAGAAGTATCTATGAAGATCCTGTGAAACATAACAAAGATGCTAAATGGATAGAAGGAGTAAAAGAAAGAATAAGAAGTTTAAAGGTACAGGATATGAAATGGGATGAAGTAACAGCCAGACAGATTGAAATAAAGTTAAGAAAAGCCTCTAACTGGAAAACCCCAGGCCCAGATGTATTACCTAACTTCTGGCTAAAACTATTAATATCCTTGCAAGCAAATTTAGCCATGAGTAAGAACTATTTATATGTGCACCTTGAACAGACACCAGCCTGATTAACAACAGGAAAAATAATGCTCCTACTTAAGAGTGAACCTGCAAGTTATCCTAAAAATTATAGGCCAGTAACTTGCCTTCTGATGACATACTGTATAAACTATACACTGGAATTGATGCTGACAGAGTTTATAGTTATTTAGAATAAAATTCAATTAAAGCAATAGAACAAAAGGGTAATAAAATAAAGTCATATGGAATAAAGGAGCATTTGTTGCTAAATAAAGTCATAGTGGAGAACTGTAAAAAGGGGACGAATCTAAGTATGGCATGGATTCACCACAAAAGAACATTTGCCAGTATACCACATTCATGGATAAAATAGTGCTAAAAATGTATGAGATACACCCTACACTGATCGATTACATTACAGTGACCATGAAACAGTGGTAGACCACTTTGCAATTAAGTCATGTTAAAGGACAAATTATTATTCCAGGGACAAAAATTCAAAGGGGGATATTCCAGGCTGACTCTCTATCACTGCTGCTATTCCAACTTGCCCTTAACCCATTAAGCTGTCTACTTAACAGCTTAGGTCATAGCTATGATTTGGCTCCTAGAAAACAACAAAGTGTAAAGACTTCTTATCTCCTCTTTGTCGATGATTTAAAACTGTATAGGTCATCAGTTGAGGAACTGAAAGCACAACTGCAAGTGGTCAAAACTTTTTCAGATGATATAACAATGTAATTTCGTCTTGATAAATTTGCAAAAGCAACCTTTAAAGCAGGAAAACTGCAGCACCAAGAAAACATCAGTTTGGGACAAGAAAGTGATATAAAAGAATTTGAGCAAGAGGGAGTATATAAATATTTGGGAATTGATGAAAGATCAACAATAAAACACAAACAAATGTGAATAAAACTTAGTAAGGAATATTTTAGAAGATGTAAATTAATTTTGAAAACAGCATTGACATCTAGGAACAAAATTCAAGCTATAAACAAATGTGATCTTCCTGTCCTAATTTACAGTTTTGGAGTGACTGACTGGCCCCAAAAGGTGTTGGATAAATTAGATAGGAAAACAAGAAGGATGCTTCATGCTCATCAAATGATTTATAAAAATGAGTGCATACCAAGATTATATATTCCCCATTCTGAAGGAGGCATGGGCCCCTTGAAACTGACTACATGTATAGATCAGCAATCGTGGGACTCCACACATATCTGTTGACTTCACAAGTCCCAAAGATAGTGAAAGTTTTGAAACATAAGGAGAATAGATGACATCTCTGCATAATTTAGCAGAAGCATATTGACGTCAAACAGGAATGGAAATTAAACCCAAAGTAGATGAAAACCAGGTAGCAACTGAATGTGTCAAAAAAACAAAATAAAGACTATAAGGTGAAGGATCAGATGAGAAGGCAAGAAATGTGGAAAATGCATAAATATAGTTACAAATAGAGAAAACTCTTGGAAGATTCTCATGTTGATCAGGATTGAACACAGGAATGGTTAAGGAAAGGCGAATTCAACCCAAAAGATGAAAGGTTAATATTGTTGGTCCAAGATAGTGGACTATGAACATGTTTTGCAAAGTCCATTAAACATGTGGGAAAAACAGACAAATGTAAGTTTTGTGAAACAGAACTGGAAACAGTCGCACACTTTGCTGCTGGTTGTGACATACTAATGACAGAAGGACTGTATACTGAAAGGTATAATAATGTGGCAAGACTGTTGCACTGGGGATTGTGCAGACATTATGGTATCAAAGTGGCTGAAAAACACTGGAAATAGGAGCCACAAAGTATTATAGAAAATGATGAAGTCTACATCACATGGGATTACCCATTACCAACGATTCAAAAGGTAGATGCAAGAAACCTAGATAAAGTGGTCCATGAAAAGAAGACAAAAGTGGCACTGATCATTGAAATTGCTGCACCTAATAACTACAGTGTCTAGCGTACAGAGATACATAAAGTCATAAAATATCAGGATTTGCAGGCAGAAACGAGAACAATGTAGAAGAAAGATACCCAAACAGTTCCAATAGAAGTAGGAGCAACGGGTGTCATAAAAAAGAATCTACAGTTATATATAGATATGTTACCAATATATGTAACTCTGTATGAATTGCAGAAGGAGTCATTACTGGACACGTTGCAGGTGATGCAAAAAGTACTTCTGGCTGACATCAAAGATTGAAACAATACTAATTTCATTAACTTTAATCGTACTGTGACTTAAGAATGGGGTCTATTCCCATGTCCCGTCATGGTATTAGAAACCCAAAAGACGTGGAGAAATTAAAAAGCAGATAGAATGGAGAGCTAAGTTAGTAAACAAAGAAAAGTAATATTCCTGGAATTGAATTCATCCTCAAGTCTTGGTGAGTACCTTCATGAGGTGGACCTTGTTTTTCATAAAATCTCACCAAGGCAACACTGATATATAGACTGTATTTTATACATCATATATCATGGACAGAAGTAGGTCAAAAATAAAAAAGATAGCTGGGTGCACAAGACCCAGGATAAAAAAGTGCCCAACCCTGGAAGGTCTACTTGTGCCAGAACTGGAAAAAATGACAGTGTAGAATTATCAAAACATGGAAACATTCCTACAATGGGGCTAGGCCAGGACCAGGGGGAGGATGCCCCCCTCCCTGTTGTAGAAGGAATTAGTGGTCCACAAAAATTACAAAAATTGATAGGCCAAAAAAGAACCATAAAGATGACAGAGTGGACTGTTGGGGATAAGAAAGAAATTATGCATTGTTATAATGCAAGAAACACAGAATTTCCAAACAGAAGATATGCAAAAAGATTAAGAGAGAAATTAGAGGAAAGAAAAATACTTGCACAAGAAAAACTGTCAGAAGTTTCAAATAAAAATTTGTGTTCATTAATAGAACAGATTTATGAAAAACATTATAAGGACCAAGAATCCTTACGCCGTTTGGAAAAAGAAGCAACTGAAGAAGTGAAAAAATATTAAAAAAATCTAGAGGCTTTTTAAAGGTATAAAAAAGAAATATGGGCATGAGAAAGAAAGAGAGATCTGATGTGGTGCAATATTTATGCAAAGGAGAAAGCCAAATTAATCAGCACACAAAAGACAGCTCCAAAGATATTCAAAGAGAAATACAGGTGAAGGAATCCAGATATAGAAAATTTCACAATAAAAAATATAGTCAAAAACGTTTGCAGAACAATTGAAAAATGAAAATACACTCCATTTTGTATTTGAAATTGGCGCCAAATTTTAAAGTGAAATAGTACTTTAAAATGATACATAAAACTGTGCAAATTCATTGCATAAACACCGAAATGTTAAAAATACTAAGACATATAATAAACATCTCTTAATAAAAAAACATACTAAAATATTAATTGTTTAACATTAATAAAGGTTGTATAGTAAATAATCATTAATGCCTGGTGTGGTAGTGGCATCTGTTAAAACTTGCCAATATAATTCCCTATAAGCTAAGTGATTTTTTAAATTTCCTCCTCTAGGGTTATTTTTTACAATCTCTAAGATAGCAAACTTGAATTTATGCTCATTTCCATTCTCTATAATATGCCCAGCCAAGGCATTCTTTGTATCATTACATTTTATAGAGTATAAATGGGAATAGATTCTTTGTCTTAATAGTCTCTCGGTCTTCCCTATGTAAAACGAGGGACAGACCATGCATAACGCTATGTATACCAACATGTTGGATTTACAATTACCTTTTGACAAATAAATTTTAGTCCTGTTAAAATTCTTTAAAATAACAGGACTAGTATCATATATACTAGAACATTGATTACAAGCCCCACATTTGACCGTATGTGTATTAATTCCATTCCTAACGTAATGATACAAAGAATGCCTTGGCTGGGCATATTATAGAGAACGGAAATGAGCATAAATTCAAGTTTGCTATCTTAGAGATTGTAAAAAATAACCCTAGAGGAGGAAATTTAAAAAATTACTTAGCTTATAGGGAATTATATTGGCAAGTTTTAACAGATGCCACTACCACACCAGGCATTAATGATTATTTACTATAAAACCTTTATTAATGTTAAACAATTAATATTTTAGTATGTTTTTTTATTAAGAGATGTTTATTATATGTCTTAGTATTTTTAACATTTGCAATGTAGTGTTATGTAATGAATTTGCACAGTTTTTACATGTATCATTTTAAAGTACTATTTCACTTTAGCCAGCTTTCAAATACAAAATCGAGTGTATTTTCATTTTCAATTGTTCTGAAGAAGCTAAACCTTTGAATACATTAAACACAACTCGTTTTTATTCTTAACCAGAGGATTTATTTTGCTGTTCTTTCACTGTGAGTGGATTTTCCGTTTGGGATTCTGTTTGAGTACAATAAAAAATATAAGATCACAAAGAAGAAACATAGTAGAAGTTAAAAAAACTAGAAAATAAAGTTATGGAATACTTGCAAAGTAGAGGATTTAATATAAAAAGTCTAACACGGGTTATACCACAGCATGATGGGTCAATGAGTCCCCAAAGTAAGGAGAAGCAGGAGTAGCAGAAGACATCTGTTGAAGAAATATGAACATGGGAAAGAAAAAGTGATTTAATATGGTGCAATATTTATGCAAATGAGAAAGCAGAACTAATCAATACAAAAAGAGCAGCACCAAAGATATTTGAAAAGAAATGCAGACAAAGTAACTTCACATGGAAAATGTTATAATACAAAAATAAGAAAACAAAGAGGAAAAGCAGAAAAGAAGATCGATAATGGAGACGTTAAAGAAATAGAAACTGAGATACAGATTACCTGAAGTGTATGATTTAGTGTAGAAAATCTAACTCAGATAACATCAGCAGGATAGAGCAATGGATTCCCAAATTAAGGAGAAACCAATGGAGCAGGAAATATCTGATCAGTTTCCATATGAAAATACTTTGGAGCCTTCCACAGAAAATCAGTACAAATGTTTAACTGGAGTTGCACAGCAAAGGAAGGAACAGAAAACTGTGGCAACTCTGACGCAGTCAATATCGTGGCGTGATAGGCCAGTGAGTTCCCATATGAAAGAGTAGCAGATGATACAGGATGAAACTGAAGAGAATGTATCACAGGAAGATGCTCTGGAACTTTCTATAAATGCCCATAGGAAACAGAGAACAAAAAATGTGCCCTTGGTTTAGAGGAAAATGATCTAAGAGGAGAGTTGCTTGACTTAATAGAGATGGACAGACATATTAAGATAAGTGAAAGAAAGAGACTACAGAAAATCGATAAAACCCAGAAAGTTAGAAGTTTGATAAAACAACTTAAAACTGGAGGCACAAACAAACTTAGAATAACAAATAAAAAGACTAACAGCTTCCACAAGCTGACTACGAAGTTTTAATAAAGTAAATCCACAAGGATGAATCACAAAGGTAAAAACAAGTACTTTAAGCGCTTTTCGTTTGTTCAAGGAACAAACTTCTTCAGAAGTAACAAACATCAGCAGCTGCAGGCAATTTAAACACAAAAAGTGCGGGAAAGTTATATTTACATTACCTATTAAACAAACAGTACATAGGAAAACTCTGTTCAAGTTTAAAAGTATAGCGTACAAAACATTCCTTATGTTAAAAAACATTTATATGACACAAAAATATTGAATTGTCAATAATAGTTTAAAACCTACATGTGAGTACATTAAAATTAAGTTTCTTCTGTGTTATCTAAGGAGACTTTTCAGCTTAAGTAAGCTAGAGATTGAGCATGCTTCATTTAGACCAGGATGATAAAATGAGTTTAACCTGATCTGCCACAGTAATTCCATTTCTTCTAATTTGAAGGAAGCAGGACCCCCCCGATTGTCAGAAATAAAATTACTGATAACAATAAATTTAAATTTGTGAGATGGATTAGAGTGGACATGTCTTGCTAGGGCATTCTCCAACTTGTTATGTGAGATAGCATATTGATGTTCATATATCCTATCTCTAAGCCTGCATTCTGTTTTGCCCACGTAGAATGCAAAACAGTCAGTACACTTGGCCAAATACACTAAAAATTTACTGTTACAATTAAATCTAGACTTCAGTTTGTAAGTGTTACCATTGATTGTGAAATAATTGTTACAATCAATGTATTGATATAAAACAAATGACCACAGTAATTATAACTGTACATAGAGATTCGTGTGATATAACAGACATAAACAGGATATATTACTGTGCACATAAATTAATAACAGATAAAATTCTACCACAAAAACACAGTGTTGTAAGGGAAAGGAAGGGGATAAATCAAACGATATCATGGAAGTATCAAATAGAGAAAACTATAAAGTAATTAAGACAAGAAGTGTCACTGTTAGAGTATAGAAGAGGGAACAGATCAACAAAAATACTCAGAAAGATACACATGATAAAAGCAATGCGCAGTATCAGAACAGATCAGGATCTAATCTATGAACCTAGTACTAATCTATGAACCTATGAACCTGTGATACACTATCACAAATAATAAACTAAAAAAGTCAGCACATGCAAAAAAAACTCAGAAGATACGCAGATAAATATTAAGGGGAAGTAAAAAATAAGCAATTTATTGATAACCCAAAAAAGTTTTATAGAGAATTCTGAAACAATGCACAAGGAAATGTAACACCACTAAAAAAAGAAATTCCATGAAGATCCTGCGAAACATAACAAAGATGCTAAATGGATAGAAGGAATATAAGAAAGAATAAAAAGTTTAAATATAGAGGATATGAAATGGGATGAAGTAATGGCTAGGGAGATTGAAACAAAGTTAAGAAAAGCTCCTAATTCAAAAACCCAGGCTCAGATGCAGTACCTAACTTCTGGATAAATGTAATAACATCTTTACATGAAGCTTTAGCTACAAGTAAGAACTGTGCACCCTGAACAGACACCAGACTGGTTAACAACAGGAAAAACAATACTCCTACTTAAGACTGAACCTGCAAATTACTGAAAGACATAATAATGTGGCAAGACTGTTGCACTGGGGATTGTACAAACATAATACTATAGTAGCTGAAAAACACTAGAAACATGAGTCACAAAACATTATAAAAAATGATGAAGTATATACCACATGGGGTCACCCACTGCTAACAGTTAAAAAAAAAGATGTGAGAAAACCAGATATTGTAGACCATGACAAGAAGACAAAAGTAACTAAAATTGCTGCACCTACAACTATAGTGTCTTACGTACAGAGAGATCCGAAGCCATAAAATACTAGGATTTGCAGGCAGAAATGAGGGTAATGTGGAAGAAAGATACCCAGAGAGTTACATTAGTAGTAGGAGCAATGGGTCTTATAAAAAAGAATTTACAATCATACTTCGATACTTCCCAATGCATCACCGTGGAGCTTTTCTGCTAGGGAGAGGTAGAGGTAACCATTTCACCTGAGATGGGATAAAGCAGCAGGTGGTTGACTACCTTAATGCAGTCAGAGGGCAAGGGAGAACCTACTCCCAGATAAGACACCAGGCAATTGACAGGATAACCTCTGCCCATTATAGGGCGAGTGCAACTGCCCAGGACCAGGTTGGTACAGAAGTACAGAAGGAGGGCCCTGCTAACAAACCTCTACTCACTGAAATTGAGGAGTTTCTGCCCACTATTAGGCATCCAGATAGCTTGGCAGAGGGCTCCAGCAGAATTTTTGACACTGGTGCAGATTTGGATGACAGACCCACGCTGTTACATGCAGACCTTCCAGGTATGCAAAAAGCAAGTGTCATCAGTATATCTTTATATGATTATATCTAAGATATCTGATACATGTAATATAAATATACAGAGAGAAAGAGATATAATGATAACCATGAGTCTGACTACAGTCATACAGAAATAGTGGAGTTTGCTTTGGGTTTGGAAGGACAGCTAACTGTTCACTGCATTTTTATGAGAACCTTTTTAATCTGTACATGTGAAGGGAATTGTTTTCTTTTTTTGTTTCATTAATTTAGTTATTTATTGGTATTTATTTACTGGGAAGTCCACTGGGCCTATCAGAGCTCATTTTTAGTGGAGGCCCGGGGAGAAAAGCTCCACAAAATACAAATAGAATATACAGAGCACAATAAGGCACACATTTTGAGTATATAAAGCATAGAGGGAAGAAATTTTCTAACACAGTAGTATATTTAGAATATATACACACACTTGATAACACCTGATAAACTAATTACAATGTAGTACAACTGTAGCTGATGTAGTAGTAAGGGTGAATATAAAATGATTATATACACACACACTTGTTATACGTAATTAACTACAATGTAGTACAACTATAGTTGACATAGTTGTGTGGGTGAATATAAAATGATTAGCACTCATATAATAACTGAGACTTGTAGCTAGGAATGACATTAAGAGGCTATAAAAGTGATGTTACAGCACTTGTAATATATAAGAGGAGAAGTATGGAAAAATATAAGAGGGGACACGTAAGAAGTTGGAAGTGATTACAGTAAAGGTAAAAGGATGAGAGTACTAAAGAACTCGAGATAGAGGTCAGAAGAGAAAGTTGTTAGTAGTAAACGGTAATGCAAGAGAGAGCGTAGAAATGGTATAGTAAGATAGATATTGAGAAAAACGTGAGTAGGAAGGAAAAAATGGGGGGAGTGATAGGAAGATACTAAGAAGTAGGTAATGGCCGGGGAGGCTTGGTGCAATTGCAGATCCAATTAGAGTAAAGGTGAGTGTGCAGTTTAGCTATTACTCAGGAGTATAGTAGTTGACCAGCAGTTAGTTTAGGTTTCTGAATTTGGAGGAGCTGTTGGTTTTCTGATCTCAAGGATCTATTAGGAATATAGTGGTATAGTGGGAAACTAAGAAATTTAAGGCAGTGTAATCCCATGGTTTTGTAAGTAATTTGTGTGTGGTGCTTAGTTGGAGATAAGTGAGACAGTGTGGGAATTCAAGCCAGTTTAATATTTTTAGAGGTACACAGTGGTGTGTGCCATGGTTGTTGTTTGTTGCAAATTTGGCTATTTGGCTGTTTGAACTGTGATACTTAGCAGACTTCTTTTTGCTTCATTCCTCATATACAGGTACTTCTGGATTGCAGACTGCCAGCCCACCTGCACATGGTAAGTGCACATTTGTTTATTGTTATTACTGTACATCTAGATAAAAGTAACATCTGTGTATCTTTAGCATCTGTTAAGCAGTGTAACATACCTTTATTATAAGGAAATATGGGATCAGTTTTATTCCCCAAATTTATTCCGTTTGTTTTGTTTACTGCTTGTTATCATAGGTAGTCCTGAGAGTGGCACTGCGGAACTATTACCACCTGATGTTGGAGTACCAGTAGCCTCTGATGATGATGATGAGTAAGCACAGTCTGAGGGTAGAATGTCAGTCTGACACTGAGATTTTGACTGCCACATCCCTTGCCCATGTTTCAGATACAGTGAGTATGTCTATGCATACCAAGGACAAAGAGACCTCTGATATGGGACTGGTTGAGGGTGCCACATTTGATCAAGTCAGTACAGTTACTTCAGTTGCAGAGCTGATTGCCTCTCCTGGTAGCCATCATGATGGCATGCTCCCACACACGAGGGTTGATAGGGATTTTTGGAGAACACCTGCTGTCCCTTCTCCTCCTGAAGCTGGTATGTCATTAGATGTCACCAGACGTATGTGTAGGGCCATAGTGGAGGTACAGGCAGGCTCCACCTAGGCCTCAGAAGATATAGCGGGACTATTAAATGTCATGCATTCTGAAGTGAGGGATTCCATGAGCCACGTGGGTAACTCTTTAGACAGGATGAACTACACACTGGATCTGGCTGTTTCTGTGGTGGAACATCAGTTGGGAAAGGGGCCACAGAGCCAGTACATCTTTTTGTGTTAGCAGACATGGCCATGAAAAATCTCACTCCTGTGGTGACACTACATCCACTGCTGCCTCAGTGGTTGCAGTGTCCACATTCAGATATGGTAGGCCACGGGCTCGTGGTTGTGACGTAGTCATGAGGAGAGCTCATCCAGCGGATATCGCTCATGTTCAGGAAGCACCCTGACTTCTGGCCAGGGCTGTGGAAGTAGCAGTGCAATTCATGGCAGAGGTGGTTCTTGTGGTCCAGGGTCAACAGTGCTAACTGACTAATCTACCATGCATGGCTCACACCTGGCCAAGATGCCATGACATAGTGCTAGCACAGTGCTTGATTGTGTTCATGCAAACACACACAAACTGAAATAGATAATTAATCTGCACATACCACATTACAGACATGCAAACTATATAAACAGTACCTTTTACTGCTGTACATCTGTTGTTCCTGGCACTGAACACTGTATACCCTGGCAGATACATTGTTTCTTACTCACACACACACACACACACTTCTTTGGTATCAGTCAAACCTTTTATTTTATATTTCTGTATGCAAGATAATATTGCACATATATTTAACTTTCAAAGTTTACTGATTAATTTCTTTAAGTGAAGAGTTTCATTATTTAATATGAAAAGCTTCTAGATGGTTGACTATTAATTTATGTAAGGGTCATTATACAAACGTAAATTAACTGTTGATATCTCCTTTTGAAGTGAGACTGCATAACCATAACTACCATAATTAACATCATGGTTTCCTTATTTTAAGGGAGCACACTGATTATGTCCTGTGCATGTCAGATTGGTCCAGGTGGCATCAGCATGTTGCCATAAAAGCAGGAAAGGACAGCAGCAGTTATCAAGTCATTTTGGAAATGACTGTGTGTGAGAGTGTGTGTGTGAATGACTGTGTGTGAGAGCGCGTGTGTGAATGACTGTGTGTGAGAGCGTGTGAATGACTGTGTGTATGACTGTGTGTGAGAGTGCCTGTGTGTGAGAGCGCGTGTGTGAATGACTGTGTGTGAGAGTGTGTGTGTGAATGACTGTGTGTGAGAGCGCGTGTGTGAATGACTGTGTGTGAGAGCGTGTGTGTGAATGACTGTGTGTGAGAGCGCGTGTGTGAATGACTGTGTGTGAGAGAATGACTGTGTGCGTGTGTGAATGACTGTGTGTGAGAGCGTGTGTGTGAATGACTGTGTGTGAGAGCGTGTGTGTGAATGACTGTGTGTGAGAGCGTGTGTGTGAATGACTGTGTGTGACAGCGTGTGTGTGAATGACTGTGTGTGAGAGCGAATGACTGTGTGAATGACTGTGTGTGAGAGCGTGTGTGAATGACTGTGTGTGACAGCGTGTGTGTGAATGACTGTGTGTGAGCGTGTGTGAATGACTGTGTGTGACAGCATGTGTGAATGACTGTGTGTGTGTGTGTGTGAATGACTGTGTGTGAGAGCGTGTGTGTGAATGACTGTGTGTGAATGACTGTGTGTGAGAGCGTGTGTGTGAATGACTGTGTGTGACAGCGTGTGTGTGAATGACTGTGTGTGAGAGCGTGTGTGTGAATGACTGTGTGTGACAGCGTGTGTGTGAATGACTGTGTGTGAGAGCGTGTGTGTGAATGACTGTGTGTGACAGCGTGTGTGTGAATGACTGTGTGTGAGAGCGTGTGTGTGAATGACTGTGTGTGAGAGCGTGTGTGTGAATGACTGTGTGTGAGAGCGCGTGTGTGAATGACTGTGTGTGAGAGCGTGTGTGTGAATGACTGTGTGTGAGATGTGAATGACTGTGTGTGAGAGCGCAGTGAATGACTGTGTGTGAGAGCGTGTATGTGAATGACTGTGTGTGAGAGCGTGTGTGTCAATGACTGTGTGTGAGAGTGTGTGTGTGAATGACTGTGTGTGAGAGCATGTGTGTGAATGCATAATGCTTTGTCCAATATATCAGTACTGCTGAAAAGATACCACTGAAATGCACCCGTCGAGAGTGATGTGTATGAAATCTTGGGATGAAGCTTAGAGATTCCCTTGCCAGTATTGCTGTGTTTATCTTATCTAAGTATTTCAAAGATTGGTCACAGTCAAATGCATCAGTAGCTCCTCTATGAATTGCTGAGTTACACCTGGACAAAGCTACAACTGAGTGAAAAACACTGGTCATAGCTGAACCCAGCCTTCTTTTGCTGTTTGCTGTTATGACTGAACATCTCTCCTATATTGTCCTGAATATAATTGTATGGCTGTCCATAACAACTACGATATATTTTAGTGATTTTTCTAGATTACCTTGTGCTTGATACACACGATCCTAAGACTACTTTACCTGGATAGTGTATTGTATTAAAGAATAGAAAACATAAATGTGTTGGGTATATGGCCATACTCTTCTGTTTTCATATCTTTTATTTCAAGAATACTTACCATAGGTATGGGGAGGGACTGTCCTTGTCATTCTCAATATCCATTGTCCGCATATATGTGTCCCCCCCCCCACACACACCATTCTCAAGGTTCTGTGGCTGAGGAAATCCTTTACTAGCTAAGATACAGTGTTAGCACTGGATCAGAATTCATAAAATGTGGACTTGAATGTAGAACAATAACGCTATCATGTAGCTGGCTACCTCTTTGCCTTTTTGACCATATCTGAAAGGCTGTTCTCCTCATTTCTGTCCAGGCCTATGATGCTGGAGGGATGGTTCGCGCAGTCATTGATCGAGTGCCTGTACCTTTCATTTTGTATGATATGTATCATCACATATTGTTTCTTTTATTCTACTGAGTTTCATACTGAGAAACTTAACAATGTTTTCGAAACAGTTAACTGGGACCGACTTTATAAGCTGCAATGGAGTGAGGCTACAAACTAATTTAATGCTATATTTTTCAGCATTTTGAATAAATTGGTATCCATATGCAAAAGTCACATTTGATTTCCTCAAATTCTAAAAAAATCAAGTCAGTGATGGCTGATATGGATTATATATGGGCTCTCCTTCAACCATACCTCTCAATGTCTTACATCAAGAAATCTGGACAAAGCCATAAATAAAAGTGGGACAAAGGCCCAAAAATAGGGACACATTTTAAATATTTATCTTACAAACTTGGAAACTTGATAAAACAAACAAGTTTTGAATTAGCATGAATTTTTTGAAGAGTATGAGGTCTGAGACTCAAATGTCTGTCAGTATTTCCTACTTTCAGTCCTTAGTGATTTGTTACTGATTTATTAATTACATTTTATTTATTTTACATTAGTTGACCTGGTTAGTCCAGCTCAGACAGAGCCCTTTTTCAGCGGAGACCCAGGGAGAAAAGCTCCACAGTAACTACATACAATATGTTGAATAAGTATTAAGTTAATAAAACAAGAAAAAGGTACATAGAATAAGTAAAGCAGATTAAGCATGCATGGCAATTGGAATCAGCATTATAGCACATGTAGGTACAATGCAGAGTTCAGAAATACAAATGGTTATAATTGTAAGGAATACAAGATTGTTAAGAGTGTAATTACACATAAGTAAGTAAGAATTTCTAAGCTTAATATTTAACTGATAACAAGTCGTATACCAAAAACAGCAAATACTGGCGTAGCATATAAAGATAAAAGGTAAAAGTAGTGAAAAGAATTTTAAAAAGAGTATAGAAGTAAAGAGGAAGGAAAATATAATTAGGAAATATTTAGATAATCAGGGTAAAAAAAGGGAGAGATAGAATAGCCAAGAGAAGTGAGTCAATCAGGTGGGAGACAGCACTGACATAGTTTAGTTTTGCTTAAGTGATTTTTTACTACCTTTCTGAATAGGGATTTGGATCTAAGGAGACGAATGTCTAGTGGTAACTTATTCCAGTTCACAGCAGGCAGGTAGCAATAAAGTATTTTTCCTAAGTTAATCATGGATTTGTAAATGGACAGGAGATGTTGTTCAGAGCTCCAGAGTGCTCTTGCAGGGATGTAGTAGGAAATTATAGTGGTGATGCTGGGAAAAGGAGGAGGTTATGGGGAAATTCTAACCAGTTTAATTTCCTGAGAGTGAGGCAGTGATGAGATGAGTAAGGCATCGCAACAGCAAATTTAGCTATCTTGTTGTAAGTGGATTCGAGTTTAATAAGTGTGGCCTGTAGATTGGTGAGAATTTGAGAGCCATAAAGAAGGGTAGGTAATAGGTAGGCATGTGAAAGAGCTATTTTAGCTTTGCTTGAGACAAAGTTTTTATTTCTGTAAAGGAGACCAAGTTTTTGATTGGTTTTCTTAATGTTACTTAGGTCATGCAGGTCAAATTTTAGATGATCATCAATAATGACTCCTAGCAGTTTAGTGTGACTTTCAACTGAGATATCAGTATTGTTATGGGCAGTGATGGTGAAAGATGGTTTTAGGTGAGACATTGTTTTTAGAACTGAGATAGGGGTATTGTTATGGGGAGGTAATGGTGAAAGATGCTTTTAGGTGAGACATTGTTTTTGGTAAAAAAAAAGTAATAGCTTAGTCTTTTTTGGGTTGTGTATAAGATGGTTTTGGTTGAGCCAGTTCGGAATAGACAGCAAAGAGTTTGGTGTTACAGTTTGGAGATCAATAAAGGAGTCAGCAATGGAGATGAATGTGTATACTGAACAAGTGAAGAGTGAGGGGTAGAGGTAGATAGTTGATTAGTAAAAATATTAAATAGCAGAGATCCTAGAATTGATCCTTGAGGAACTCTGTCAAAGGAAAAAACTTCAAAGACCAATACACGTTAGGTTCAAGCAAGGCACCCTTTATTACTTGCAGCAAGGAGACAAAGCATGTAGGCACAAGGTTTGTCTGATTTTCTGGTGATCAGTATGCTATTCTTATACAGTTCTCTTCATGTCTCACAGAAAATGTTACTATTCTATTGCTGATGTAGTTGGATACAGCTTTCTTTATGTTCTACAGAAAATGTTGCTAGACTTATTGCTGACTAGGCTAGGTTACTTGCTAGCTTGCAAAACATTTTGAGAAAAACAACCTGGCCTTGGGCTTATTTTAGCACATTTCAACTTTTCAATTCTTCAATTGTGCAGTTCTAATACATGTGTTACATTTTGTCTAGATTCAAGGTACATTTCTAACTTTGGTGCAAGTAATGCTTTCTATGGTTTATACTTTCAAGCGTCTATTGTTTCCTTTATCAAAGCTTCTAACAGCTGCATACTTTCTCATAGCATAGGCAAAAATGAATATATCTTTGTTAAGTTTCATGACATTAGCAGAAATGAAATGTCTCTTGTTAAGTTTCATGACATTAGCAGAAATGAAATGTCTCTTAAGTTTCTAATAGCTGTGCAGATTCATGCAGTGTGAACAGAATTAATGTATTAACCCTTTTAAACCTCGAATGCTTATATTACTATTACATATTTTTCTAACATTTCCCCCCTTTTAATACTTTATTCTACTTTCAAGATAAGCATAAACAGTTTTTTTCTTCCCCTAACCTCTTCCTGCTGAGGATTTGCAGTTAAGAGTCATTCAGTTTAAGCTCATGAAAGCAATTTCAGTTTTTTAGCGATTCAAGTTCAGCATCTTGGTATAAGTTTTCTGAAACTGAAATGTCTATAAAACCTTTAATCAGTCCTTTTATGCAGGGGATGTAGCAGCACACACATACCACCAGTAGGATTATTCCTACACAGATGGCAATCAGAATGTTCATCAAGATACTGCCCCACCCCCAAACAATTTCTGGAAAAAGTCCGTCAATGGATTTGGTCCTGGTGTGGTCATAGTCGACACCTGCTGAATCACCTCGAGATGGTTGTCTATCTCATGTTTGTGGTCAGGAATATACGAACAGCACTCCTCCCTGGATTAAAGCACACATACCTTCTCTCGCCGCTAGGGTGAAGTCAAGAGCCATGCAATTTTGAAGCACTACTGTTCTCATGGCATTCAGTTCATCAGTCACCAACTCTAGGGTGGAAAAGGTTGCATTACTCATTATTTCGAGAAGCTTAGACAATTTTCTCAGTTCCCAGATTGATTTTGTTGCTCGATATGCTGGCATTACACCTGCCCACGATACAGTATCACTCATGTCCATGTATGTCAGTCCATTTCCCACAGCATGATGGTTTTTCCAGTGTGCGTTGATTTGCCCCACTGGGTTGACAGGTTTCTTGACCTCTCGAACATTTTGAATTCTCTCTTGAGGTAAAACTGCTGTGTGTCGTATGGCTGGAACCAGGTAGCCCAAAAAACAACTGCCGGACCAATTCTCAGGTAACCATTTATATGCCTTTCTGCCGCATACAAAGTAACAATCTTCTACTTTAGTAGTAACTTTACTATGCCCTGGCTCTGCATGAAACATTTTTTTGTCAATTATAGACAGTTGCTTATAGAGGTCAGCATTATGTTTTACTTCTTCAGTTGTCCTATGCATCAGTTCAAAGAATGTATCATAGCTTGTGTTGCAATAGGATCTGGTGTTATCAGGTTTAGTATAGCATTTATAGGGAATAGTCACATTGCAATTGCTCCAACCCACCTGAACCATATCATTTTTGTAAAAACACACAGTTCCCTTCTGTCGAACAGACAAGTGCAATGCTACTTTATCTTGTGATGTGATGTCTAATGTATCATGAGTTAGGTTTTTCCAGGTCTTGTTGGCTCCTAGGGGAACTGAAGTTAACAGTAACCCCCCATATGCTGTTGGTAAAGCTGTGCAAATCCAGCAATTTGAAACGTTGAAAGTTTCAGTATACACATATTTGATTGCCTGGTAAGTATTAAAGTTCGGGTGCACTCACGCTTGTTTAGTTCAGTTTGTGTGGCTGGAAAAATGTATGGCCACAACAAAAAGATTACTGTCGCTAGAATAGTCAACAGGATGGTTATGCAATACTTTTGTGGAAACGGTTGTTCTGCATTTCTGTTTCCTCTGATTCTTCCAAGTAGGTGTATTTGGATTTTTCTGGATTCCGTCATTTTCTTCCTTGGACACGTGCTCTTACTCTCTACCCTAATAGGACCTTCAGCACTGATGGTTTCTTCACTGGGGTTGAGATGGATCAATCCTATTGATTTGACCCCCCTTTGTAGCCAGACTTTCTGCTAAGGGCCTCGATGGAGAGGTAAGATTTTTGTCCAACACAAAGTTCTTAACCAGCTTGCAGTGCGTCAGGTGTATCCACAAAGCTCATTCTGCTATCTTGACTGCAGTGGGTGTCAAAAGAAGCACCTGGTAGGCACCTTCCCACCTCGGTGATGACCAATTTTTCCTCTTGATGTTCTTGATCCACACCCAATCTCCGGGTGACACTGCCACTTCTGATGTCTCGGTTTGTTTTCTATCTGAAACAGAATTTAACTGCAACAGATGTTTAGAACTCAACAACCTTTTCATATATTCAGCTAGTGTGAAATCAGCTTCCTGGTTTGATGACATGAGAAATTTCCACTGGGGTGTGTAATAAGCCCTTCCAAATAATTTTTCAAAAGGAGTCAATCCTTTTGCTGTAGGGACAGTTTTCATGCTCAACAGTGCCAGGGGCAAACAGTATAACCAGTTTTTCCCTGTCTCAGCTATTAATTTTCTCAATTTGTTTTTTAGTTTATCATTATGCCTTTCAACTAGCCCTGCAGATTGTGGATGGTATGCACAATGATTTTTTAAAGAGATACCAAAATGCTTACTCAACTGCTGTATGGTTTGATTTACAAAATGTGTACCATTGTCACTGTAGATTCTTTCCGGAATTCCAAATCTGGGAATTATTTCTTTGACAAGAACTTTTGCCACTGTGGCTGCATCTTGATTTTTGGTTGGAAAGGCTTCCACCCATCTGGAAAACATATCTACATTGACAAGACAATACTTTTTATTTTCACATTTGTTCAATTCTATGAATCCATACAGATAGTGTGAAATGGATATGATGGTGTAGGGAAACTCCCTTGCTTGGGCTTTATCGCCCCTTGTGCATGATGTTTGTTACAAATCTGACACATCAAACAAAATTTTTTAGAGTAGTTTGTAAATCCGTACGCTGTGAACACCTGGTTCACCAGCTGTACCATCCCCCCTGTTGAGACATGGCACTGCCCATGGCTCAACAAAGCTGCATATCGGAACAAATTAGAGGGTAGTATCGGTTTTCCCTCTCTAGAGATGTACAGCCCCTTTTTGAGGATTGCTCCTCATTTTATCCATCGTTGTTTTTCAGCTTGCGTAGTAAGTGTTTGCATTGTTTTTAACATTTCTAAATTTAAAATCTCAGAGGGCTGTAATTCCTCATTTAAAAGAAATACTTCTGTGGCTGCTTGTTTTGCAGCTGTATCAGCTCTCGCATTACCTTTTGAAATTATATCTTTTTCTTGGTATGAGCTGTGCATTCACAAATGGCTATTTTCTGAGGTAACTGAATAGATTCTAAAAGATCTAAAATAATCTGTGCATGATTTACAGGTTTGCCAGTAGATGTTATCATTCCCCGGTTTTTCCACTGTTGCGCAAAAACATGTACAGTAGAAAAAAAGTACTGGCTATCAGTAGAAATGTTTACACATTTACCCTTTGCTAAGGTATATGCCCATGTCAGGGCAATCAATTCTGCTGCCTGTGCAGATAAGTTGTGTGGTAAAGGTTTTGCTTCTATAATCCCAGTATCAGAGACTACTGCATATCCTACTAGGTTCTGTCCTGCAGGACCCCTTTTGCACGAACCATCTACGTAGTATGTCACCTCGGCATCATCCAAGAGGACATCCATGAGATCTTTTCTAGGTAGTGTCTTTTGCTCAATTACCTGCAAGCAGCTGTGCGGTCTGCCATCTGCAGGGGTCGGGAGAAGAGTAGAAGGGTTTAAAGTCATGCATCGTTCAATTGTCATATGAGGTTGGTTCAACAATATAGTCATACAGGAAAGATGCCTAGCAGGGGAAAGATATGCTACCTTTTCTTGTAATAAAATAATCACGAATGCATGAGGTACTCACAAGGTGAGAGGGTGGAATAACACTACCGAGGCTGAAGCCTGTACTGCCATTGCAGCTGCAACTACTGCTTGTACACAGTGGGGTAAGGACCGTGCTACTGGGTCTAATTGTGATGAATAGTAAGCAATGGGGCGTTGCTTATCCCCATGCTGTTGTGTTAATACTGATGTCATGTAACCCTGCTTACAATCTACAGTTTGGAAAAAACGTTTATGGTAGTTTGGCAATCCAAGAACTAATGAGGACGCTATTAACTGCTTTAGTTTACAGAAGGCAGATTCTGCCTCTGGTGTCCATTGTAACAAATCCTGTGCTGCCATAGGCTTTTTATATATAAGGTCAGTCAGAGGTGCAGATTCCAAGGCATAGTTTGGGATCCAGCTCCGGCAAAAATTAGTTGTACCCAAGAAGGACATCATTTCCTTCTTGGTAGTGGGTTTTGGTGCTTGCAAAATTGCTATTTTTCTGTCCTCATCTAATGTTCTACCTTCCTTGGATATTACATATCCCAGGTATTTGACTTGTTTTTTTCCAAAGCTGCAGTTTACTTTTATTTACCTTATGTCCTTCAGCGGCTAAAAATCGTAGAAGTGCTATGGTATCCTCTCTACAATCCTGCTGGGTGGGGGCTGCCAGCAAGATGTCATCAACATAAAGTAAAATATGACTGCCTCTTGGTGGGGTGAATCCCGCCAAGTTGCTTGCCATTTCTTGTGAGAATATCATTGGACTTTCACAATATCCCTGTGGTAGTCGCGTATATGTGCACCTTTTCCCCTGAAATGTAAATGCAAACCAATACTGGCTGTCAGGGTATATCGGTATTGAAAAGAACACATTGCTGATGTCTACCACAGAAAAATACTTTTGTTGAGGTTTCAAATCATTCTACAAGGTGTGTAGGTCTGGCACCGTGGGTGCCCTTGATATTACCACATCATTTACGGCTTGTAAGTCCTGGACCATACGCCATTCTCCATTGGCTTTTTTAACTGGAAATAAGGGTGTGTTACATGGTGAATTGGGAGATTCTACCAGTATCCCCCCTTTAAGTAAGGCTGCTATAATAGGCTTTATCCCTGCCTCTGCATCATTTCTTAAGAGATACTGTCTTTTTTGTGGTCTGAATGCTGATTTTGGCATGATAGTAACTGGCCCCGCTGTACAAATGAGTCCTACATATGATTTCCCTGATGACCAGAGAGTCTCTGCTATGTCTCATAAGGCATTCTCTCCCTCCCTTAATAGGAGTGTGAATCAGCTGTCCTTGCTAGATTGCAAGTGCACAGCTGGGTTGGTCTGAGTTATCCAATTCAACTTCTGTACTTGTATTCCTTGCTCTGACAGTTCTAGTTCTGTCTGTTTCTCCCATCTTGTGACTTTTTCCCCTAGGTCTTCCCATTCTATATTTCTGTTATTGGTTAAGCTAACATGTGGTAATTGATTAGATTTATAAAGTGCAAAGAACTCCTGGGGCAATGAACAGCTGGCTACACTGTTCCCTTCTGTGTCCCAGTACAGGTTATGTAATATTAATCTGTTTGCATGATTCTTAAACAATGCTTGCTCATATTCTTTATCAGGTCCTGGTGTGTTACAATAATACAGGGTACAGTGCAACAGGCATTGGTTATCAATGTCAAGGGAGGGGAAATTGCTGATGGCTACATTCATTAACTCCTTGGTCACAGTCCCTGGACCAGTCGTAACCAAGTCCTGGCTGTAGCAATAAAACATTTCACCCTCCGATTGCACTGCGAAGGTATCAATTTGTCGCTGTGCTTCCATACCCTGCATGGTTGGGACTACTGCTATACCAAATAGCTGCATAAGGTCTCTACCCAAGAGGTTTATTGGGCATTTTGCAGAAACTACAATTTTGCTTTTTTGTGTCAGTCCTGAAACTGGATCAGTTATTGCAATTTTACGGGAGAGAGGCTCCCGATACAGCTGTCCATTAGCTACTTTGACCAGTATATAATCAGGTGACTGTGTGTTTTCTGGCAGTTTGGAGGGATGTATCATGGCTCACGATGCCCCTGAGTCACACAAGAATTTGACTTCCCACCCTTCTACCAAGAGTGTAACTTCTGGTTTTGTGTCTGCTAAATAAAGCTCCAAGCTCAATAAAGCTAGGTCTAATATCTCATTTTCTTCATTGTCACTAACTTCCTCTACGCCTTCTATCACATTCTCATTTCTTCGCTAGCCTTTTCTAGTGATTCCTGACTACCATACAGTCAGTCCTCACCCTCCTTATCTTCCGTTGTTGCCTTCTTGTTTTTCTTGCAATCCCTTGCCAAATGTCCCTTTTTACCGCATTTAAAACATTCTCCCCTTTTATTCTGCCCTTCAAAGTCCTTTGATCGTTGATCAGATTGTTTGTTTCCCTGCTCGTTTTTCTTGCCTTTTTTTCCCAGACTGTACTACATAAACTTCTGCTTCATCTTCTACAGAAAATACTTGAGCTTTCTTTTTCTTTTTGCTATTAAAATGCCTTTCGGCATGCCTAGCATATTCAAGTAATGATTGTAATCTGCTTGTACGATGGTCTACCATGTGTTTCGTAATAAAACTGCTTATAGGCGTGCTACTGCCTTTTAAAAATGTATTCTTTAACTGCTGTTCATATGGGGAATCTTGTGTTTGATCTTCAGGTACCTGCATTCCACAGTGATTATTAAAACATTCTAACAATCTGCTATAATATCGGTCAATAGTTTCACCTTCTTGTTGGATGCATTGGTTAATGCAAGTCCAGTCTGCCCTAGGTTTCCATTTTTCAGAGATGCGGTCTGTCAGACCTGTTACTCTGGTGTCTAATTCTGCACTGCTCTGTGGGAGGGGTCTTTGTGCAGCATCATGGGGATTCCTGTTCCCACTAATCACGTACCAATCTGGCCCTACAATCCGTCTAACTACCTTTTCTATCTCTTCTCCGTTTAGATTATAACTCAGCTTCATCCCTTGTAAATCTTCTGAGAATTTTCAAAAAATAACCTTTGGATTGGGGATTCCCTCAGTGGCTTTCCAGATGTCTTCCGGAGTCCAAGGTCTATACACTAAAATAGTTGGGTCCTGATTGTCTTGACCTGCCTGAGGATTGGGTACTTCTATAACTGGGCATATTTCTTCTTCTTCACTTATAGATTGTGAATTCTTAACCATCTGCCATAACTCGATGCCTTCATCTGAGTTACCTGACTTTGTTCGGGACCTGGTACTGATGGGATCTCTAACTTTAACCAGTTTTAGTTTCATAATATCTCTATCCACAGGATATAGTGGAGGTGGACTAACTTGTTCACTTGCTTCATATTCTGGTAAAGGAGGCAGAGGTGCTGATGCTATTACTAGGTTATTATCCTATTTATCTAAAAACATTGTTTTCAAATCTTTGCTTTTTTGTTCCCTACGGTTTACTTCCTCAACCCACCTCCTAAGGTTGGTGGAGGTGCTGATGCTATTACTAAGTTATTGTCCTCCTTATCTAAAAACATTGTTTTTAAATCTTTGCTTTTTTGTTCCCTACGATTTACTTCCTCAAGCCACCTGTGTGCCTGAGGAATTCCTAATCGACGTTGCTTCTTTACCCGACCTTTGGAATCCATTTTGAGCTGTTTGATAAGTTTGATAAGTGAGGATTTTTCTAATTTTCCGTCAAATTCGTATTTATTAACCCATTTTGAATAATATTTAACATTGTCGGCGCGCTGCGACTGCATGTATTTTGCAGCTTCTGTTAACGGCGGATTTTGGGGTCTTTTTGTGCAATTATTACCCATTTTGTTTCACCCTTTGATCGTTACGTAACTTTTCTTAATTTTTAACGTGGTACCACGGATTTTGTTATAGTCTCTTCAGAATGAGTGCCTACTTATTTTGTTTCTCCTGATCTATGACAAGACAGTAATCTTTATTTGTCCCTGACTTGCAAGAAAAATACAGTCTGACAAAAACAATATACATCTAGTCCCTGATCTAAACAGAAAAACAGAAAAAGTAGATTTTCCTTACCTGAGTGTTAGAAAAATATGTAATAGTAATATGTATGCACTAAGCATTCAAGATTTAAAAGGGTTAATACATTTATTCTGTTTATACTGCATGCATCTGCAAGCATTTCATTTCTGCTAATGTCATGAAATTCAACAAAGAAATATTAATTTCTGCTTATGCTATGAGAAAGTATGCAGCTGTTAGAAGCTTTGACAAAGGAAACAATAGATGCTTGAAAGTATAAACCATAGTCAGCACTACTTGCACCAAAGTTAGAAATGTACCTTGAATCTAGACAAAATGTAACACATGTATTAGAACTGCACAATTGAAGAATTGAAAAGTTGAGATGGGCTAAAATAAGCCCAAGGCCAGGTTGTTTTTCTCAAAATGTTTTGCAAGCTAGGAAATAATCTTGACTAGTCAGCAATAAGTCTAGCAACATTTTCTGTAGAACACACAGAAAGCTGTATCCAACTACGTCAGCAATAGAATAGTAACATTTTCTGTGTAGCATGAAGAGAACTGTATAAGAATAACATACTGATCACCAGAAAATCAGACAAACCTTGTGCGTACATGCTTTGTCTCCTTGCTGCAAGTAATAAAGGGTGCCTTACTTGAACCTAACGTGCATTGGTCTTTGAAGTTTTTTCCTTTGACAGATTGGTCCTTTGGATCGGAACCCTCTCTTCACCTCGGATCAGACGGCCGGGTGGTTGAAACTGTACGGGGAAGAAACCAAATTGGTTCTTCTTATATGAAAAGTCCTCCGACTGAATTGTCGTTCAAAAGAGGCCAGCCACTTTCTGATCTGTGACTGAAAGACAGGTCTCCACGAATCGGTGATCAATCACATGGGCTCAGGTAAGGCGAATCTACTTTTTTCTGTTTTTCTGTTTAGATCAGGGACTAGATGTGTATTGTTTTTGTCAGACTATATTTTTCTTGCAAGTCAGGGAGAAAAAAGATTACTGTCTTGTCATAGATCAGGAGGAACAGAATAAGTAGGCAGTCATTCTGAAGAGACTAACAAAATCCGTGCTACCACGTTAAAAAATTAAGAGAAGTTACGTAACGATCAAAGGGTGAAACAAAATGGGTAATAATTGCACAAAAAGACCCCAAAATCCGCCGTTAACATAAGATGCAAAATACATGCAGTCGCAGTGCGCCGACAATGTTAGATATTATTCAAAATGGGTTAATAAATATGAATTTGATGGGAAATTAGAAAAAAACTTGCTTATCAAACTTATCAAATAGCTCAAAACCGATTTCAAAGGTCGGATAAAAAAGCAACGTTGATTAGGAATTCCTCAGGCACACAGGTGGCTTGAGGAAGTAAATCGTAGGGAACAAAAAAGCAAAGATTTAAAAACAATGTTTTTAGATAAGGAGGACAATAACTTAGTAATAGCATCAGCACCTCCGCCTCCCTTACCAGAATATGAAGCGAGTGAACAAGTTAGTCCACCCCCACTATATCCTGTGGACAGAGATATTATGAAACTAAAACTGATTAAAGTTAGAGATCCCATCAGGACCAGGTCCCGAACAAAGGCAGGTAACTCAGATGAAGGCATCGAGTTATGGCAAATGGTTAAGAATTCACAATCTATAGGTGAAGAAGAAGAAGAAATATGCCCACTTATAGAAGTACCCAATCCTCAGGCAGGTCAAGACAATCAGGACCCAACTATCTTAGTGTATAGACCTTGGACTCCGGAAGACATCCGGAAAGCCACTGAGGGAATCCCCCATCCAAAGGTTAATTTTAGAAAATTCTCAGAAGATTTACAAGGAATGAGGCTGAGTTATAATCTAAACAGAGAAGAGATAGAAAAGGTAGTTAGACAGATTGTAGGGCCAGATTGGTACATGATTAGTGGGAACTGGAATCCCCGTGATGCTGCACAAAGACCCCTCCCACATAGCAGCGTAGAATCAGACACCAGAGTAAAAGGTCTGACAGACCGCATCTCTGAAAAATGGAAACCTAGGGCAGACTGGACTTGCATTAATCAATGCATCCAACAAGAAGGTGAAACAATTGACCGATATTATGCCAGATTATTAGAGTGTTTTAATAATCACTGTGGAATGCAGGTACCTGAAGATCAAACACAAGATTCCCCATATGAACAGCAGTTAAAGAATGCATTTTTAAAAGGCAGTAGCATGCCTATAAGCAGTTTTATTACAAAACACATGGTAGACCATCGTACAAGCAGATTACAATCATTACTAGAAAATGCTAGGCATGCCGAAAGGCATTTTAATAGCAAAAAGAAAAAGAAAGCTCAAGTATTATCTGTAGAAGATGGAGCAGAAGTTTATGTAGTACAGTCTGGGAAAAAAGGCAAGAAAACATGCTGGGAAACAAACAATCTGATAAACGATCAGAGGACTTTGAAGGGTGGAAGAAAAGGGGAGAGTGTTTTAAATGCGGTAAAAAGGGACATTTGGCAAGGGATTGCAAGAAAAATAAGAAGGCAATAATGGAAGATAAGGAGGGTGAGGACTGACTGTATGATAGTCAGGAATCACTAGAAAGGGCTAGTGAAGAAAGGACAAATGAGAATTTGATAGAAGGAGTAGAGGAAGTGCAGGAAGTAAGTGACAATGAAGAAAATTAGATATTAGACCTAGCTTTATTGAGCTTGGAGCTCTATTTAGCAGACACAAAACCAGAAGTTACACTCTTGGTAGAAGGGAAGGAAGTCAAATTTTTGTGTGACTCAGGGGCATCACGAACCCTGATACATCCCTCCAAACTGCCAGAAAACACAGAGTCACCTGATTATATATTGGTCAAAGCAGCTAATGGACAGCTGTATCGGGAGCCTCTCCCCCATGACATTGCAATAACTGATCCTGTTTCAGGATTGACACAAAGAAGCAAAATTGTAGTTTCTGCAAAATGCCCAGTAAACCTCTTGGGCAGAGACCTTATGCAGCTATTTGGTATAGCAGTAGTCCCAGCCATGCAGGGTATGGAAGCACAGCGACAAATAGATATCTTTGCAGTGCAATTGGAGGGTGAAATGTTTTACTGG
Organism: Protopterus annectens; assembly: GCF_019279795.1. Classification (NCBI taxonomy): domain Eukaryota; kingdom Metazoa; phylum Chordata; order Ceratodontiformes; family Protopteridae; genus Protopterus; species Protopterus annectens. The sequence goes on along the minus strand of NC_056750.1, from coordinate 59,929,483 downwards.
TATAGCCAGGACTTGGTTACGACTGGTCCAGGGACTGTGACCGAGGAATTAATGAATGTAGCCATCAGCAAGTTCCCCTCCCTTGACATTGATAACCAATGCCTGTTGCACTGTACCCTGTATTATTGTAACACACCAGGACCTGATAAAGAATATGAGCAAGCATTGTTTAAGAATCATGCAAACAGATTAATATTACGTAACCTGTACTGGGACACAGAAGGGAACAGTGTAGCCAGCTGTTCATTGCCCCAGGAGTTCTTTGCACTCTATAAATCTAATCGATTACCACATGTTAGCCTAACCAAAAACAGAAACCTAGAATGGGTAGACCTAGGAGAAAAAGTCACGAGATGGGAGAAACAGACAGAAGTAGAACTGTCAGAGCAAGGAATACAAGTACAGAAGTTGAATTGGATAACTCAGACCAACCCAGCTGTGCACTTGTAGTCTAGCAAAGGCAGCTGATTGACACTCCTATTAAAGGAGGGAGAGAATGCCCTACGAGACATACCAGAGACTCTCTGGTCGTCAGGTAAATCAGTTGTAGGACTCATTCGTACAGCAGGACCAGTTACTATCACGCCAAAATCAGCATTGAGACCACAAAAAGACAGTATCCTTTAAGAAAATATGCAGAGGCAGGGATAAAACCTATTATAGCAGCCTTACTTAAAGGGGGAATACTGGTAGAATCTCCCGATTCACCATGTAACACACCCTTATTTCCAGTTAGAAAAGCCAATGGAGAATGGCGTATGGTCCAGGACTTACAAGCTGTAAATGATGCAGTAATATCAAGGGCACCCACGATGCCAGACCCACACACCTTGTTGAATGATTTGAAACCTCAACAAAAGTATTTTTCTGTGGTAGACATCAGCAATGCGTTCTTTTCGATACCGATACACCCTGACAGCCAGTATTGGTTTGCATTCACATTTCAGGGGAGAAGGAACACATATACGCGACTACCACAGGGATATTGTGAAAGTCCAATGATATTCTCACAAGAAATGGCAAGCAACTTGGCGGAATTCACCCCACCAAGAGGCAGTTTATGTTATGTTGATGAGATCTTGCTGGCAGCCCCCACCCAGCAGGATTGTAGAGAAGATACCATAGCACTTCTACGATTTTTAGCCGCTGAAGGACATAAGGTAAATAAAAGTAAACTGCAGCTTTGGAAAAAACAAGTCAAATACCTGGGATATGTAATATCCAAGGAAGGTAGAACATTAGATGAGGACAGAAAAATAGCAATTTTGCAAGCACCAAAACCCGCTACCAAGAAGGAAATGATGTCCTTCCTGGGTACAACTAATTTTTGCCGAGGTTGGATTCCAAACTATGCCTTGGAATCTGCTCCTCTGACTGACCTTATATATAAAAAGCCTATGGCAGCACAGGATTGTTACAATGGACACCAGAGGCAGAATCTGCCTTCTGTAAACTAAAGCAGTTAATAGCGTCCTCATTACTTTTGGGATTGCCAAACTGCCATAAACGTTTTTTCCAAACTGTAGATTGTAAGCAGGGTTACATGACATCAGTATTAACACAACAGCATGGGGATAAGCAACACCCCATTGCTTGCTATTCACCACAACTAGACCCAGTGGCATGGTCCTTACCTCACTGTGTACAAGCAGTAGTTGCAGCTGCAATGGCAGTACAGGCTTCGGCCTCAGTAGTCTTATTCCACCCTCTCACTTTGAGAGTACCTCATGCAGTCGCAATTATTTTACTACAAGAGAAGGTAGCATATCTTTCCCCTGCTAGGCATCTTTCCTGTATGACTATATTGCTGAGCCAACCTCATATGACAATTGAACGATGCACGACTTTAAACCCTTCAACTCTGCTCCGGACCCTTGCAGACGGCACACCGCACAGCTGCTTGCAGGTAATTGAGCAAAAGACACTACCTAGAAAAGATCTCACAGATGTCCCCTTGGATGATGCCGAGGTGACATACTACGTAGATGGTTCGTGCAAAAGGGGTCCTGCAGGACAGAACCTAGTAGGATATGCAGTAGTCTCTGATACTGGGATTATAGAAGCAAAACCTTTACCACACAACTTATCTGCACAGACAGCAGAATTGATTGCTCTGACACGGGCATGTACCTTAGCAAAGGGTAAATGTATAAACATCTTTACTAATAGCCAGTATGCTTTTTCTACTATACATGTTTTTGCGCAACAGTGGAAAAACCGGGGAATGATAACATCTACTGGCAAACCTATAAATCATGCACAGTTTATTTTAGATCTTTTAGAATCTATTCAGTTACCTCAAAAAATAGTCATTTGTATATGCACAGCTCATACCAAGAAACAGGATAGAATTTCAAAAGGTAATGCGAGAGCTGATACAGCTGCAAAACAAGCAGCCACAGAAGTATTTCTTTTAAATGAGGAATTACAACCCTCTGAGATTTTAGATTTAGAAATGTTAAAAACAATGCAGGCACTTACTATGCAAACTGAAAAACAACGATGGGTAAGACGAGGAGCAATCCTCGAAAAGGGGCTGTACATCTCTAGAGAGGGAAAACCAATACTACCCTCTAATTTGTTCCGATATGCAGCTTTGTTGAGCCATGGGCAGTGCCATGTCTCAACAGGGGGGATGGTACAGTTGGTGAACCAGGTGTTCACAGCGCATGGATTTACAAACTACTCTAAAAAATGTTGTTTGATGTGCCAGATTTGTAACAAACATCATGCACAAGGGGCGTTAAAGCCCAAGCAAGGGAGTTTCCCTATACCACCATATCCGTTTCACACTATCTGTATGGATTTCATAGAATTGAACAAATGTGAAAATAAGAAGTATTGTCTTGTCATTGTAGATATGTTTTCCAGATGGGTGGAAGCCTTTCCAACCAAAAATCCATTTGCAGCCACAGTGGCAAAAGTTCTTGTCAAAGAAATCATTCCCAGATTCGGTATTCCGGAAAGAATCTGCAGCGACAATGGTACACATTTTGTAAATCAGACCATACAGCAGTTGAGTAAGCATTTTGGTATTTCTTTAAAAAATCATTGTGCATATCATCCACTATCTGCAGGGCTAGTTGAAAGGCATAATGGTATACTAAAAAACAAATTGAGAAAATTAATAGCTGAGACAGGGAAAAACTGGTTATACTGTTTGCCCCTGGCACTGTTGAGCATGAGAACTGTCCCTACAGCAAAAGGATTGACTCCTTTTGAAAAATTATTTGGAAGGGCTTATTATACATCCCAGTGGAAACTTCTCATGTCATCAGACCAGGAAGCTGATTTTACACTAGCTGAATATATGAAAAAGTTGTTGAGTTCTAAACATCTGTTGCAGTTAAATTCTGTTTCAGATAGAAAACAAACCAGGACTTCAGAAGTGGAAGTGCTGCCCAGAGAGTGATTATGGATTAAAAACATCAAGAGAAAGAATTGGTCATCACCAAGGTGGGAAGGTCCCTACCAGGTGCTTCTTTTGACACCCACTGCAATCAAGATAGCAGAACGAGCTTTGTGGGTACACATGACACACTGCAAGCTGGTTAAGAACTTTCAGTTGGACAAAAATCTTACCTCTCCATTGTGGCCCTCAGCACAAAGTCTGGCTACAAAGGGGGGTCAAATCAATAGGATTGATCCATCCTAACCCCAGTGAAGAAACCATCGGTGCTGAAGGTACTATTAGGGCAGAGAGTAAGAGCACGTGTCCAAAGTGAAAATGACGGAATCCAGAAAGATCCAAATACACCTACTTGGAAGAGTCGGAGAAAACAGGAATGCAGAACAACCGTTTCCACAACCATTTCCACAAAAGTATTGCATAACCATCCTGTTGACTGTACTAGTGACAATCTTTTTGTTGTGGCCATTCCTTTTTCCAGCCACACAAACTGAATTAAACAAGTGTGAGTGGCACCTGAACTTTAACACTTACCAGGCAATCAAATATGTGTATGCTGAGACTTTCAATGTTTTGAATTGCTGGATTTGCACAGCTTTACCAACAGCATATGGGGGTTACTTTTAACCTCAGTTCCCCTAGGAGCCAATAAGACCTGGGAAAACCTAATTCATGATACATTAGACGTCACATCACAAGATAAAGTAGCATTGCAGTTGTCTGTATGACAGAAGGGAACTGTGTGTTTTTACAAAAATGATACGGTTCAGGTGGGTTGGAGCAATTGCAATGTGACTATTCCCTATAAATGCTACACTAAACCTGATAACACCAGATCCTATTGCAACATGAGCTATGATACATTCTTTGAACTGATGCATAGGACAACTGAAGGAGTAAAACATAATGCTGATCTTTAGAAGCAACTGTCTATAATTGACAAAAAAATGTTTCATGCAGGGCCAGGACATAGTAAAGTTACTACTAAAGTAGAAGATTGTTACTTTGTATGTGGTAGAAAAGCATATAAATGGCTACCTGAGAATTGGTCCTGCAGTTGTTTTTTGGGTTACCTGGTTCCGGCCATACGACACACAGCAGTTTTACCTCAAGGGAGAATTCGAAATGTTCGAGAGGTCAAGAAACCTGTCAACCCAGTGGGGCAAATCGATGCCCGCTGGAAAAACCATCATGCTGTGGGCAATGGACTGACACACATGGACTTGAGTGATACTGTTATACCATGGGCAAGTGTAATGCCAGCATATGGAGCAACGAAATCAATCTGGGAACTGAGAAAATTGTCTAAGCTTCTCAAAGTAATGAATAAATCAACCTTTTCCACCCTAGAGTTGGTGACTGATGAACTGAATGCCATGAGAGCAGTAGTGCTTCAAAATCGCATGGCTCTTGACTTCACCCTAGCGGTGAGAGGAGGTACGTGCGCTTTAATCCAGGAGCAGTGCTGTTCATATATTCCTGACCACAAGCACGAGATAGACAACCATCTTGAGGTAATTCAGCAGGTGTCGGCTATGACCAAACTAGGACCAAATCCATTGATGGACTTTTTCCAGAAATTGTTTGGGAAGTGGGCCAGTGTCTTGATGAACATTCTGATTGCCATCTGTGTAGGAATAATCCTACTGGTAGTATGTGTGTGCTGCTGCATCCCCTGCATGAAAGGACTGATTAAAGGTTTTATAGACATTTCAGTTTCAGAAAACTTATACCAAGACACTGAACTTGAATCACTAAAAAACTGAAAATGCTTTCATGAACTTAAACTGAATGACTCTGTTAACTGCAAATCCTGAGCAGGAAGAGGTTAGGGGAAGAAAAAACTGTTTATGCTTATCTTGGAAGTAGAATAAAAGTATTAAAAGGGGGGAAATGTTAGAAAAATATGTAATAGTAATATGTATGCACTAAGCATTCGAGGTTTAAAAGGGTTAATACATTTATTCTGTTCACACTGCATGAATCTGCAAGCATTTCATTTCTGCTAATGTCATGAAATTCAACAAAGAAATATTCATTTCTGCTTATGCTATGAGAAAGTATGCAGCTGTTAGAAGCTTTGACAAAGGAAACAATAGACGCTTGAAAGTATAAACCATAGTCAGCACTACTTGCACCAAAGTTAGAAATGTACCTTGAATCTAGACAAAATGTAACACATGTATTAGAACTGCACAATTGAAGAATTGAAAAGTTGAGATGGGCTAAAATAAGCCCAAGACCAGGTTTTCTCAAAATGTTTTGCAAGCTAGGAAATAATCTTGACTAGTCAGCAATAAGTCTAGCAACATTTTCTGTAGAACACACAGAAAGCTGTATCCAACTACGTCAGCAATAGAATAGTAACATTTTCTGTGTAGCATGAAGAGAACTGTATAAGAATAACATACTGATCACCAGAAAATCAGATAAACCTTGTGTCCACATGCTTTGTCTCCTTGCTGCAAGTAATAAAGAGTGCCTTACTTGAACCTAACGTGCATTGGTCTTTGAAGTTTTTTCCTTTGACACTGAGCTTACATGATTGATCACTGATTTGTGGAGACCCGTCCTTCAGTCACAGATCAGAAAGTGACTGGCCTCTTTTGAACGACAATTCAGTCGGAGGACTTTTCATATAAGAAGAACCGATTTGGTTTATTCCCCGTATGGTTTCAACCACCCAGCCATCTGATCCGAGGTGAAGAGAGGGTTCCAGTCTGAAGGACCAATCTGTCACTCTGGTGATGAATGCATACTACCATGGTGAACAAACTAAATACTAGACTTCAGCATTTAAACACTACCTTCTATTCTCACCCCTGCCCAGACTGTATTATCCCTCCTGGTGATCAGTGTACAACCATGGTACATACCTCTCAATCTCTTAGTGAAAGAAGTCTGGGCAAAGCCTGACAAAATGGGGATAAAGGCTCCAAGGTTGGGACACATTTTGAATGTTGTACTTATAAATTTAGAAAGTTGCTAGAATATTAGGGTTTGTGTTAACATGCACTTTCTGAATGATTTGAAGTCTGAAACTCAAATGCATGTCATTATTTACTGACTTCAATCCTCAGATTATGCCAATGGTTTTGCCAGAAAATCACAAATTGTTATGAGGAACAGTCTAAAAATATGAGACAAAAATCTGGACATTCTGCGAAAATCTGGACAGTTGAGAGGTATGCCATGGTAGTAAACAAACTGAATAAATAAATACTAGATGTCAGCATTTAACTAACACTCGCTGTTCTCACATCTGCCCTGATTGTATCAGCCATGCTGGTACACCTCCGTATATAAATGTTGTGTAAAAGGGAGACCTGCGTGACCTTCTGCTTTTAAAAAAAAAAACAAGAAAATCCCTGTTAATTTCTTAAAGTTATGGCAAAGCATATTTTCTAATGTTATTAGTCATGTTATTAAAAAGGAATGGTACATAAAATCTGATATTTCTCAGTTTCAGTGCATAATTTCATAACTTCTTTCTGCTGTTCATGCAGTGTTTCTTACCTCTCTGTCCTGACATGAACCTTATTAAGCAGTTTTAATGCAACTGTCATGTGAAAGAGTGATGCTTAGACAATATAAACATTGCATCAAAATGTATATGACTCATTATATTACCACTAATTAATGTTTATAATTACTGTCTTCATCAAGGACTTCAGTTTTGCAATGTATGTCCTCTGTCACAATTAAACTGTTAATGCTATTTAACTTTAGGTAATAGTGTCGATCAGTGACAAATCTTTGCTGTCATTTTTTTGTCCTTTTACATTTTTATCATTATTTCACTCATAAAACTTGAAATGTTTACTTTTTTATCATTAAGCCCTCTCTCTGATCTTTATTTGTAAGAGTTTTCTCCCTAGGATTTCACTAAAATCTGAAATGGACATTACCAATCCACACACATATATATAAGTAAGTTAATAAACAAGCAGCCATGTGTTTCAGTTTGAAATGTGAGCATGTACACAGTTCACTATGCCCACAAGAGGGTGGTGTTTGTCCAGTTACAACTAATATGTCAATTTTTAAAAGCTGTCAAATCTCTCTCTCTCTGTTTCTTCAGTGGGTGGAAGCATCTTGTTAATGCTACTGTTTGTGCCAGCATTAAGTTTGTGATTCCAGAGGAATTTGCATAATGTTTAAATATATGAGATCCTTGGGCAAAATATGCTTATAGTAAGCTATTTACTAATTTGCACTGATGTAAACTCAACAGTTATGCATCCTGCTGACACAACTTTTCATTTGTTCATCTGTGTGCTGGTTATGACAGATAAAGTCAGGCATGAAAAGAGAAAGACACTGTAAGTGCAACAGCAGCATTGCCTAGTTGAGACACTTTGTGTTGGCAGTGGTTTGTGGAAATGAGCACAGTGAGCAGCCCTGATGTTTCAGTTAGTTTAGCTGTATTTGTGAGCATCTGAGAGGATGTTAGGCATAACAGAGAGACTCGTCCATAACTATACTGTGTAGTTTCATCATTTTGCACTGTTATTAGCATTAGGGGAGTAGGGACTCCAAATCTTTATAAAGTTAGCATGCAGGTAAGAAGCTTGCAAGCTGTATGAAGATGAGCATGAATAGAATGTGATTTTACTATAGAAATGTCTTGAACACACCATCACAAATGGACAGTCCAGTGCTGCAGTGGTTTGCATTGTTGAACACACCATCACAAATGGACAGTCCAGTGCTGCAGTGGTTTGTCTTGAACACACCATCACAAATGGACAGTCCAGTGCTGCAGTGGTTTGCGTTGTTGAACACACCATCACAAATGGACAGGCCAGTGCTGCAGTGGTTTGTCTTGAACACACCATCACAAATGGACAGTTCAGTGCTGCAGTGGTTTGTCTTGAACACACCATCACAAATGGACAGTCCAGTGCTGCAGTGGTTTGTCTTGAACACACCATCACAAATGGACAGGCCAGTGCTGCAGTGGTTTGTCTTGAACACACCATCACAAATGGACAGTCCAGTGCTGCAGTGGTTTGCATTGTTGCCTCACAGCAACAGGTTCTCCAGTTTGATTCTCAACTGGGGTCCCTTCTGTATAGAGCCAGTATGTCCTCCCTGTGTTCATGTGGGTATCCACCCACATTACAAAAAAGATACGCATTTGGACTGTTTCTCCCCAGGCCTCTGCTGAAAACTGGCTTGTTCTATGTCATATACTCTTTTCTAAGCACAGAGCTTGTACCTATCCCCCGCTTCATACATATACCTCCTTTGTGTTTCCATCCATCCCACTCATCAATACATGTAAACCTTTGGATTTCAGAGATATCACAGCCATCAGTACATATAAACCCTCCAAAGTCACACTAGTTCTAGCCACCAAAATAGGTAACCCCCGCCACTACAAAATTTGTGAGCAAAACACCTTCTTTAACTTTCTCTGTACCACAGTCCATTCCTTATCACGTCTTCAGTAAGGAAGACGGACTTGTAGAATATTAAACTACTGCTTTTAACAGACTTTGGGAATGTATATGAAGAATATTTTGGTATATAGCTAGTTAACTGCTCCCCATGCCCCATTGTTTTAGCATCAATGATATTTTTCATACATTTCCCTGTTTGTCTCACCTATTGAACAAATGAAATGTTATTGATGAAATGTTTCCCATGGGTCACACCTCAGCTGGAAAGAAAGATGACCCCAAAGAATTCGCTAGACACAATGCATCAAAGGTGTTTCAATGACCTGACACCTACTTAACATACCTGCCCATAGAAGCAAGATAGCTTCCTTTGATAACAATATAAAGTTACAGGTCTGTTTTCATACTGCCAGAAAATAATTAGATGTAATCAAATTGATGAAAACTAATTACTCATACATGATTTAATGAGTCAGAAGAGTATGATAATCATAAAACCAGCCCTTATTTATTTTATTTTCCTTATCACTTTGTTTCACTCTAATTAAGATTTTATTCAAAGGAAATACATAAGCCATATTTGTAATGGACTATGTGCTCTGACTTTAGGAACAGTGTTAGAATATACTTCTGACAAAAAACTGGACACATTTTGTGTGTGTGTGTGTGTGTGTGTGTGTGTGTGTGTGTGTGTGTGTGTGTGTGTGTGTGTGTGTGTGTGTGTGTTGCACATTAGAAGGATTTGGTTCCTGCACAGTCCTAGGTGATGCATATTCACACACCATTCAATATGTACCTGACCATTTATACCTGACCAGGCACACGTAGCAACTGGAATGTCCACAAAGGTTCCTTAGAAAAAGAATACAGGCAGTAAAGAGAATGTCCTATACTGATCACCTCAAAGCCCTGCCTCTTTACTTAGTATCATAGAGACTTCTGAAAGGTGAGCTTTGCTTGGCATACAAGGTATTCCTAGATCCTGACCTAAATTTTGCTTGCAACATAAATAGGACATGTTGAAGAGACAGCTATGTTTCTCAGAGATCTCCCATTCTCTGGGATAGGCTCCCCATCCATGTGAAGCAGAGCTCCTCCTGATCCCTATTTAAGTGCAATTTAGACCAATGGATATGTGGAATCGGAAAATCATCCCTGGTCTGGTGCCTATGTCTCTGATGGACAGAGGCAGTCAATAAATCACCCCCATATAAATCAAATTTGTAGGTCACGTTTGTGTTGCATGGCTAGACTTCGAAGGGCCCTAGTGGTCATTAGCCTTGTATAGACCTATGAACCTATTATGCAAAACATGGTCTAGATGGCAGGCAGAACTTTGCATGAGTTTAAATAAATAAGTAAAGTAAACTACTAACATACTGTTGTCTCAATTAAAAAGCACTGCTGACCTGCTAAAACAAAGGTTCAGTCTTAGGTGCTATGGTTTATTTTAACTGTTAATCCCAGGGGTGTCTTTTTAAAAAAGACTTCTGACTGCATTCCCACAAAATGAAAAAAAAAAATGTAATAATTTTTTTTTTCAAAAACAATCAGTTTTCCCAACCTCTGTATTGGAACAATGCACATGTGGAATTACAAAGATTTCTGATTTCTTAAAAAAAATCAGCTTAATAGCTCAGCCTTTTCACGTGCTCCTTGTAAGTCCTTCTATCATTTATGGGGACAGAAACAGCTCTTCAATGGGGCCTAAATGGGATGTTAGACATAGCAGTGAGTAACTGTTTCCCATTGACTCAGGCTGCCACAAGTGACTGGTGCCTGTAGCAGTCTGAAAGAAGGTGAACATTCATCTCATATATGGACTCTTATTGTGGAAGTGGGAGGGATGCATTTCTTTTAATTAAATATTGTTATTAATTAATCTATACTGTAGTGTGCTGTGCAATTTGATCCTTTTGGAGGGATGTATTTCTTTTAATTAAAAATTGTTATTATTAATTTATACTGTAGTGTGCTGTGTAATTTGATCCTTTGTGCTGACCATCCTCATGAGTGCTCTGCTTGCAGAGCCAGATAGGGATGTGCAATAGTCTGTCTGCAATGGTTATCCCTTACTTCTGCAAGAGTTGCTACCTGCAAACAGCTCTGCTTCCTTCCTCAAAGTAATGAAACCAGTTTCTCTGGTCTCCAATACAGAAATCATAGTTCCACATGTGCTCCCAAAACATCCAATACATTCCTCAGCCCCTCAGAGAGGTGAGTTGGCCACACCCCTTCACCTCTCTTCTTTCCTGACTGACTGCTCCACTGCTAAGGTCACCTGGGTCACAGCAAAGTTCCATTCCACTAAGATACATAGCCAGGTGCTTTTTTCTTCTATATAGTTAATATTATGTGTGTGTGAATGGCTTGCATTATATTTGTCTAACTGCAAATAAAATGAATATATTACTGTAATCATTATTTATTCATTTATTTGTTAATTCTTTCATATGATAAAAATCAGACATCTGTAGGTATACATAGCAGCTGATAAACTATCTGTAACTGGAGTGTGTGTGTGTGTGTGTGTGTGTGTGTGTGTGTGTGTGTGTGTGTGTGTGTGTGTGTGTGTGTATTTTGGGAGTTGCAATGGGTTATACTGTATATGTCTGACAACAGTGATCTGAAATACATTACTATGGCTATTATTTGTTTACTTATTCATTTATTTGATTACAATCAGACATCTGAGACATACACAATAAAAAGTGGCTATATCTGAAGAATACATTGGCGTTCTGTGGATGAAACTGACTGACATCTGCAGTTATTTGATCATTTTTAAACAGTCATTGATTTGGCTTTGCAAGGCTATTGAATATTTGAGTGAAATAAGTCAAACTTAACCTCTGTGGACATATTTTTGTTTGAAGACAAATCAGAAATCTGGGGTGCACTCAGTTAAAGTATCAATATTTGCTGGGTATTGAGGCAGCCTGTGAATGAAAGTTACTGACCCCTTTTGTTGTCATTTCTTAAACTGTAAGTGATCTTTTCTGGAAGGGCTAGTATATGCTTGAGTAAAACCAGTAGAAATATATTTCTGTCATTGTATTTTACTAGCTCACATTCAGACATCTGAGGTACACACTGGCACTAAAGTGATTATAACTACCTCATAAATCTGAAATGAACTCTTCCCCCAGCATAGCTCTGGCATTTATTTTGAAGTGGAAGCTTACTACCATAAGATTACATTGCTCATGCATTTATGCAGATCCAGTTAATAACCCCCCAAAAATGCACCAACAATTCCACAATATAAAAGCTCTAGCTTATTGAAAACAAGATTTGTGGAGAGTAAATGCTTTCATTCCTACTGGACTTGATAACTTCATTAGAAACATGAGAATTAAGGTTTTTAATAAACTGCTGCTTCTTTATTGTGGAAGTGCTGGTACAATTTCTTCTTCATCTTCTTCTTTTTCTTTGATTTTATTATCATTTGGTGTTCACACTGCACCCTTTTGGGCTTCTATTGGTATTTTTTTAATTTGTGGGCTTTGGTAAAATTGCAACCTCACTCAGATCTGATTCTGCTGGAATACAGCCATGTCCCATTTCAGTTATCCCCAGTACTCAATTGTTTCCTGCATATTATATTATCGTATGACGAAAATAGCGAACGGTATTTCATCGTACCGATAACATCTAAACAACAAAATATTGAACAAACGGAACAGGAAAATTCACTGCTCCATAAAAAAAAAAAAACCTAAACACAAATTTAAGTGGGGGGCTTCGACTCCCACACCCCCTCTACTTAAATATACCAAGTTTGAGTTTGCACCATAATGGAGGAAATGGCAAAGTCCCAAAGACGGCCCACCAAATTTTTTCCCTGGGAAAAAAATTGATGTTCTGTGACTTCGCTATTTTGCCATTTCGACAGTATCGGATCGACTAAATAGCATTTGCTATTTAGTGCATTCTATACTGTCATATAGACCCGTATGTTCAGGAGTTGCAAGGAACAAACCTCCCCAGCAAAAAAAAAGTTTTAAGAGAAGAATAATTTTCAAGATTTACTCTTCTCCTGTTCCTTTCGTCTTTTTTTCACCTTTTTGGCATTTGGCATTTTGAGTGCCAACATTTTAATAGGGAACTCCAATTTATATCTCAAAGGGTATGGAATTAATCAAATTAGCAAGCAGTAAATCTGTTTAAAATTTCAAAAGTTAAAGACAATTTAAATATTTTAGATCATCTTTTAAATTAATAATGGGACAGTCCAAATAGCTGGGATTCATAGATTGCTGCATGTCTACACATGATGATATAGGAGCTCACAGCACAAGGTGACTCGCAGATACTCAGACATTTAATAACATTGCCTGGGGTCACCCACACTCTGTGCATTCCTGGTACATCTGCTAATTGGCACTGCACTACGTTTCTATGAATCCCAGCCACTGAATTGTTGGCATACTAAGTCGATGTGAATGGGAATTAGATGATTGCATAAATTAACTACTGACTATATATTTATAATACTAGTTACTTTGAATCAGATAAATATGTACATTTAAACTCTTATTCCATTTTCAACATTTAATATTTTTTCAGGCTTTGATATCAGACACATTTCCTTTTTTATTTTTATTACCCTAACTGTTCCTAATTTTCAAGGATGTCCTGATTTTACTTTAAAACTCTACAAATTATAATGTGTCTCTATCTCAAAGCAGTTTGGAATACAAATTGAAAATACTATCAAGTGGTGAAGTTAGAGATCTATTATTTTACAAAAAAAGTATTATTCTGATGCACATATTTTGTTTTCTTTCTGAATAAATGGGCATCATTTTTCAGATAACTTTGACATAGGGGTTTCATTACAGTTTTTTAAATCTTGTTACTGATTTATGAAACTGTCAAAGGAAAAACAACTTCAAAAAGATCAACACACGGCAGGTTCAGGTTAAGGCACTTTAATCTTGCAGCAAGGAGACAAAAACGTGCTAATACAGAGTTTGTCTAACTAAAATCAGGAAGTGAAGCCATTCTTATACATTTCTTACAAGACATTGCCTACTAAGCTGACATAATAAATCACAAGTTCTTACAATATTATTTCATAGCAGCTGTTTGTCCATGATTTTCTGCTGGCACTATCAAGTTTATAAAAAAACTTCCTAAGAAAAGCAACATGGCCTTGGAGACCACCGGTTAAATACAACTTCTCACTATATGATGTTACCATTCAAGGTACTATGGCTAATTCAAGCACAAAGCAAGCACAGATTATAGTTCATTTCTTCAAGCAGTCTTTGTTCAACTGTATCTATCTTTTCTGCAGCTTTGCATGTTCTCATAACATGAACAGAGCTGATTGTTCAAGTTCAATAACATTATAGAAAACAGTATTGTTCTGTTCATTATTTTCCTGACCTAGAAGATAATCACCTGCTTCTCAGTAAATTTCCAAAAGGCATAAACATGAATTTTGCTGTGCTAGCAAATACTAGGTCAGAGAGCATCTTGCAGTTTCAGAAAGCATCTTGTAGTTTCATACAAAACTAAGCTGTACATAAAATAGAATGAAATGTGTTAATCCTTTTAGCTTCTAATAAGCACTAAACATATACATTAATGCATATTTTTCTGACATTTCCCCCCTGTTAATACTTTTTATTCTATTTTCAAAAGCATAAACAGTTTTCTTCTTCTCCTAACCTCTTCCATTCAGAATTTGCAGTTAAGAGAGTCATTCAGTTTAAACTTATGAAAGTGTTTCATTTTTCAACAGTTCTTCAAATTCAGTACTTTGATACAAAGTCTCAGAAACTGACATGTCTATAAAATCTCTAATTAATCTTTTCATACATGGAATACCACAACAAACACACACTCCTAATAGGAGTAATCCCACACAAATGGCAATCAGGATGTTCAATAGGATGGTACCCCCCCAAACAAATTCTGGAAAAAATACATCAGTGGGTTTGGGCCTGGTTTGGTCATGGCCGACACTTGCTGAATTACCTCGAGGTGGTTGTTTATCTCATGCTGGTTGTCAGGAATATATGAACAGCACTTCTCTTTTATTAAAGCGCAAGTAGTGCCTTTCGCTGCTAGGGTGAAGTCAAGAACCATGCGGTTTTGAAGCACCACAGTTCTCATAGCGTTCAGTTCATCAGTTACTAATTCGAGAGCAGAAAAAGTTGCATTGCTCATTACTTCGAGAAGTTTGGACAGTTTTCTCAGCTCCCAAATCGATTTTACTGCACCATATGCAGGGGCTATACCTGCCCACTATATGATAATATCACTCAAGTCCATGTGTGTCAGTTTATCTTTGTTTTTCACTGAGTTATGGTTTTGCCAGCCTGCTTTGATTCATCCCACTGGATTCTCAGGTTTCATGATTTCATTTCCAGGTTTCTTTGTGACCTCTCTGACATTTCGAATTTTTCCCTGAGGCAAAACTGCAGTGTGTCGTATGGCCGGAACCAGGTAACCCAAAAAACAACTGCCGGACCAATTCTCAGGTAACCATTTGTATGCCTTTTTCCCACACACAAAATAACAATCCTCTACTTTAGTTTTAATATATACTTGCCCTGCATGAAACATTTTTCTATTAATGATAGATAGCTGTTTAAAAAGAACAAGATTATGTTGTACTTCACTAACTGTTTTGTGCATTGATTTAAGAAATGAGTCCTAGTTTGTATCACAAATGGAATCTGCATTATTAGCTTTGGTATAACATTTGTAAGGAACAGTCACATTACAATTGCTCCAACCCACCTGAACAGTTTCATTTTTGTCAAAACATACAATTCCCTTTTGTGTAACAGGCAGGTACAATGCTATTTTGTCTTGTGATTTCACAGTCGTAGTATCAAAAATCAAATTTTCCCAGGTCTCATTAACCCCTAGAGGGACAGCAGTCATTAATAATCCCCCGTATGCTGTTGGTATAGCTGTACAAACCCAACAATTTGAAACATTAAAAGTCTCAGCATACACATGCTTGATCGCTTGGTAAGTGTTAAAGTTTGGCTGCCAGTCCATGAGTAAAGCATCACGTTTAGTCAGTTCAGCTCGTGTGGCTGGAAAAAGGAAAGGCCACAGCTAAAAGATTATTGTTATCAGTATAGTTAACAAAATTATCATGCAATACTTCTGAGGTTGTTCTATATTCCTATTTGCTCCATATCTGGTCATTTTGTTATTGTGTAACAGTAACAGTAACAAGTTTTTTGTCCATTTCAAAGTTTTTGACCAGTTTACAGTGTGTCAGATGAATCCAGGATGCTCGGTCTGCGATCTTGACTGCAGTGGGTGTTGACAGTAGCACTTGGTATGGCCCTTCCCCCTTCGGTGACGTCCAATTCTTCTTTTTGATGACTTTCACCCAGACCCACGTGCCTGGGACTACTGCTGCTTCTGATGGTCTGGTTTGTTTTTTATCTGAAGCAGAATTTAACTGCAAAAGTTGTTTATTACTTAGTAATCATCTCATATATTCTGCGAGTGAACTATCAGCCTCCTGGTCTACAGGCATGAGAGGTTTCCACTGAGGTATATAGTATGCCCTCCCAAATTTCAAAAGGAGTTAACCCCTTTGCATTTGGAACAGTTCTCATGCTCAACAGTGCCAGAGGCAGGCAGTACACCCAATTTTTTTGTGTCTCACTAATTAATTTCCTAAGTTTACTTTTCAAAACCCCATTATGCCTTTCTACTAGTTCTGCGGATTGCAGATGATATGCACAATAGTTCTTCAAGGAAATTCCGAAATATCGGCTCAACTGATTTACAAAGTGTGTGCCATTGTCACTGTAGATCTTTTCCAGTATGCCAAATCTAGGAATGATTTCTCTAACAAGGACTTTTGCAACAGTAGCTGCATCTGGATTTTTGGTCGGAAAAGCTTCCACCCATTTGGAAAACATATTTACAATGACAAGACAATACTTCTTATTTTCGCATTTGTTTAGTTCTATGAAATCCATACAGATAGTATGGAACGGGTACGGTGGTGCAGGAAAACTCCCTTGTTTAGGCTTCAACGCCCCTTGTGCATTATGCTTATTACAAACAACATGCCGCACAAAAATTTTATGTGTAGTTTATAAATCCATATGCTGTGAACACTCGATTCACTAACTGTACCATCCCCCCTGTTGAGACATGGCACTGCCCATGGCTCAACAAAGCTGCATATCTAAACAAATTAGATGGCAAAATCGGTTTTCCTTCTTTGGAGATGTACAGCCCTTTCTCAAGAATTGCTCCTCATTTTATCCATTTCTGTTTTTCTACTTTCGTAGTAAGTGTCTGCATTGTTTTCAACATTTCTAAATCTAAAATCTCAGAAGGTTGTAATTCCTCACTCAAAAGAAATATTTCTGAAGCTGAAGCTGCCTGCTTTGCAGCTGTATCAGCTCTCGCATTACCTTTTGAAATCCTATCCTGTTGCTTGGTATGAGCTACGCATTTACAAATAGCTACTTTTTGAGGTAACTGAATAAATTCTAACAAATCTAAAATAAACTGCGCATGATTAATCGGTTTACCAGTAGATGTTATCATTCCTCTATCCTTCCACTGTTGCGCAAAAACATGTACAGTAGAAAAAGCGTACTGGCTGTCAATAAAAATGTTTACACATTTACCCTTTACCAAGGTATATGCCCTTGTCAAGGCAATCAATTCTGCTGCTTGTGCAGATAAGTTGTGTGGTAAAGACTTTGCTTCTAAAATCTCAATATCAGAAACTACTGCAAACCCCACTAGGTTCTGTCCTGTAGGACCCCTTCTGCATGAGCCGTCCATGTAATATGTCACCTCGGCATCATCCAAGGGAACATCTGTTAGATCTTTTCTAGGCAGTGTCTTTTGCTCAATCTCCTGCAAGCAGCTGTATGGTGTGCCATCCGCAGGGGTTGGGAGCAAGGCAGACAGATTCAAAGTTGTGCATCATTCAATTGTTATATGAGGTTGGCTCAACAGTATTGTCATACAGGAAAGATGTCTAGCAGGAGAAAGATATGTTACTTTTTCTTGCAGTAAAATAATCGAGACTGCATGAGGCACTCTCAATGTGAGAGGGTGCAACAACACTACTGAGGCTGAAGCCTGTACTGCCATTGCAGCTGAAACTACTGCTTGTACACAGTGGGGCAGGGATCGCGCCACTGGGTCCAGCTGTGATGAATAATAAGCTATGGGGCATTGTTTGTCCCCATGTTGTTGTGTTAGCACTGATGTCATATAACCTTGTTTACAATCTACAGTTTGAAAAAAGCGTTTATGATAGTTTGGTAATCCTAAAACTAATGAGGATGCTATCAATTGTTTTAGTTTGCAGAAAGCTGATTCTGCTTCTGGTGTCCATTGTAATAAATCTTGTGCTGCCATAGGTTTCTTGTATATCAAGTTGGTCAGTGGAGCAAACTCCAAGGCATTGTTTAGAATCCAACTCCGACAGAAATTAGTCGTACCCAGGAAGGACATCATTTCCTTCTTGGTAGTCGGTTTGGGTGCTTGTAAAATTGCTATCTTCCTATCTTCATCTAATGTTCTGCCTTCTTTGAATATTACATATCCCAGGTATTTAACCTGCTTTTTCCAAAGCTGAAACTTGTTTTTTTTTTTACTTTATGTTCTTGAGTGGCTAAAAAATATAATAATGCTATGGTATCTTCTCTGCATTCTTGCTGGGTGGGGGCTGCCAGCAGGATGTCGTCTACATAAAGTAAAATCTGACTGCCTCTCAGTGAGCTAAATCCCACCAAGTTGCTTGCCATCTCTTGTGAGAATATTGTTGGACTTTCACTATATCCCTGTGGTAGTCACGTGTATGTATACCTTTTCCCCTGAAATGTGAATGCAAACCAATGTTGGCTGTCAGGGGTATCGGTATCGAAAAGAATGCATTGCTAATATCTACCACAGAAAAATACTTCTGCTGAAGCTCCAAATCATTTAATAGGGTGCGTGGATCTGGCACCATAGGTGCTCTAGGTATTACTGCGTCATTTACAGCTTGTAAATCTTGGACCATACGCCATTCTCCATTTGCTTTCCTGACAGGAAATAAGGGTGTGTTACATGGTAAATCAGGAGATTCTACCAGTGCTCCTTCCTTAAGTAAAGCTGCTATTATAGGTTTGATTCCTACTTCTGCATCTTTCCCTAAGGGATACTGTCTCTTTTGTGGTCTAAATGCTGATTTTGGCATGATAGTAACTGGTCCTGCTGTACGAATTAGTCCTACATCTGATTTCCCTGTTGACCAAAGAGTTTCTGGTATATTCTGTAAGGCATTATCTTCCTCCTTCAATAGGAGTGCTAATCAGCTGTCCTTGCTAGACTGCAAGTGCACGGCTGGGTGGGTCTGAGTTATCCAATTTAACTTCTGCTTCTGTACTCCCTGTTCTGACAGTTCTAACTCCGTCTGTTTTTCCCACTTTGTGACTTTTTCTCCTAGGTCTACCCATTTCACATTCTTGTCCTTAGTCAAACTAACATGTGGTAATCGATTAGATTTATAGAGTGCAAAGAATTCCTGGGGCAATGAGCAGCTAACTACACTGTTCCCTTCTGTGTCCCAGTACAGATTATGTAATACTAATCTGTTTGCATGGTTTCTAAACAGTTCTTGCTCATATTCTTTATCAGGTCCTGGTGTGTTACAATAATACAGAGTACAGTGCAACAAATGCTGTTTATCAGTGTCAAGGGAGGGGGACTTACTGATGGCTACATTCATCAGCTCTTTGGTTACTGCCCCTGGACCAGTTGTGACCAAGTCCTGGCTGTACCAATAAAATGTTTTGCCCTCTGGTCGCACTACAAAAGTATCCATTTGTCACTGTGCTTCCATACCCTGCATAGTTGGAACTACTGCTATGCCAAATATCTGCATAATATCTCTGCCCAAAAGGTTTACCGGGCATTTTGCAGAAACAAGAATTTTGCTTTTCTGGGTCATCTCTGAAACAGGGTCAGTTATTGCTACATTATGGGAGAGTGGCTCCCGATACAGTTGTCCATTAGCTGCTTTCACTAATAGGTAGTCGAGTGATTCCGAATTTTCTGGTAGTTTAGAAGGATGTATCAGGGTCCGTGATGCCCCTGAGTCACACAGAAATCTGACTTCCCTCCCCTCTACCAGAAGTGTAACTTCTGGTTTTGTATCTACTAAGTAGAGCTCCAGGCTCAATAATGCTAAGTCTAAAATTTCACTTTCTTCACTATCTGCGATTTCTTGCACTTCCTCTATTTCTTCTGTCACATTCTCTACTCCCTCTATCACACTTGCATTTGTCTTTTCTTGGTTATTTCCTTCCAGTGATTCTTGACTATCATATAGTCAGTCCTCACCCTCCTTATCTTCCATGGTTACCTTCATGTTTTGCTTGCAATCTCTTGCTAAATGTCCCTTTTTTCCGCACTTAAAACATTCACCCCTTTTCTTTCTCTCTTCAAACTCCTCTTTTCGCTTATCAGATTGTTTGTTTCCTTGGGCATTTTTCTTGCCCTTTTTCCACGGACTGTACTACATAAACTTCTGCTCCATCTTCTACAGAAAATACTTGGGCTTTTTCTTTTTACTATTAAAATGCCTTTTGGCATGTCTAGCATATTCAAGTAGTGACTGTAATCTACTTGTACGATGGTCTACCATGTGCTTTGTAATAAAGCTGCTTATAGGTAAAATACTGCCTTTTAAAAATGCATTCTTTAGCTGCTGCTCATACTGGGAATCATGTGTTTGGTCTTCAGGTACCTGCATTCCACAATGGTTATTAAAACACTCTAATAATCTAGCATAATATCTGTCAACAGTTTCACCTTCTAGTTGGATGCATTGATTAATGCAAGTCCAGTCTGCCCTAGGCTTCCACTTCTCAGAGATTCGGTCTGTTAGACCTTTTACTCTGTTATCCAGTTTTGCGTTGCTATGTGGGAGTGGCTTGTGTTCTGCATCACGGGGATTCCAGTTGCCACTGATCATGTGCCAATCTGGACCTATGATTTGTCTAACTACTTTTTCTACTTCTTCTCCATTTAAATGATAACTTAACCTCATGCCCTGTAAGTCTTCTAAGAATTTTCTAAAATTAACTTTTGGATGGGGAATTCCCTCTGTAGCTTTCCGGATGTCTTCCGGTGTCCATGGTCTATATACCAGGAGAGTTGGGTCCTGCCCTTCCTGTCCTGCCTGAGGATTTGGTACTTCTATGAGAGGACATATCTCTTCTTCACTCATAGCTGGTGAATTTTTGTTCATTTAATATAACTCAATATCCCTTCTTAAGTTACGTGTTTGAGACCTAGTCTCGACGGGATCTCTGACAAACGGTCTTGGCTTCGTGGAGACAGCCGGGTATAGCGGAGGTGGACCAGCTTGTCCACTCGCTTCATATTCTGGTAAGGGAAGTGGAGGGGGCGGAGGGGCTGATGCTATTACAAAATTATTGTCTTCTTTATCTAGAAACATTGCTTTTGAATTATTACTCTTTTGTTCCCTACGGTTTGCTTCCTCAATCTACCTGTGTGCCTGAGGAATGCCTAATTGACGTTGCTTTTTTACCTGACCTTTTGCATCGGTTTTAAGCTGTTTGACAAGTTTAATAAGTGACGAGTTTTCTAATTTGCCATCAAATTCACATTTATTAACCCATTTTGTATAGTACCTAACATTGTCGGCACACTGTAATTGCATATATTTTGCATTTTCAGTTAATGGCGGATCTTGGGAACTTTTTGTGCACTTATTTCCCATATTGTTCTGACTGTTAAAATGTTACGTAACCCTTCTTATTTTTACGTGGTACCACGATTTCTGTTTCACAGTTTATCTAGAATAACTGCCTTACCTATTCTGTTTCCCTGATCTATGACAAGACTGCAATCTTCCTGTCCCTGACTTGTACAAGACAAATCTGACAGATGATACAAATCAAGTCCCTGATCTAAAACAGAAAAAGGTAAATCTCACCTTACCTGAGCCTCTGTGATTGATCAGCTGGTTCGAGGAAAAACCATTAACTCGTCCTCCAATTGCAGATCAGAACAGTGGCTGGCCTTTTTTGAACGACAATTCAGTCGGAGGTCTTTTAGAGCAGAAGAACCAATGTGGTCTCTTCCCCGTACGGTTTCATGCCACCTGGTCCATCTGACCTGAGGCAAAGTGAGAGTTTCTGGTCCGAAGGACCAATCTGTCAAAGGAAAAACAACTTCAAAAAGATCAACACACGGCAGGTTCAGGTTAAGGCAATTTAATCTTGCAGCAAGGAGACAAAAACGTGCTAATACAAAGTTTGTCTAACTAAAATCAGGAAGTGAAGCCATTCTTATTGTTAGAAAAATGTGTATTTGAATATATGTGAAATGCTAGTTTAAAAACAAAGTAGTATGTAATGCATTTTATTATATTAATCATATAACAGAAAGGATAAATTCATGTGTAAATGCAAGTAGTTTTGAAACTGCAGTGTGGCTTGTAGCAAATTGACCTCTGACCCTGGCAGTTGCTAGCTTAGCAAGTTTTAATGTTTATGCTTTTCACAAGTGATTATCTGCTGGGTCAGGAAATTAAATATGTGAAATGATGAAATCTTCTGCTCTTTCCTGCTGGGATGATTTGGCCTTGTATATGTGTTACTAAGATAGCATGCAGCTGGTGGGAAAGTGTTAGTGAACAAAGATGTGTATTAGAAGATTGAATCTGCTATTGTATTCGAACTGATGTGAAACCTTGAAGAAGTAACTTTACAGAAAGACATTATGTCTGACCAGGTGGATAGCAAGGCCGTATTGTTACCAGAGGAAAACTTTTTTAAAATATACAGCATCAGCAGTTTTTATGACTAGAGGACTGTAAGCTAAAGTGATGTAGATGCCCTGTGACATACCACGTCAGTAAGGTGGGCACAGCTTGAATGTAAAGACTATATAAAATTGTGTGCTTCCTGTTTCATGTTAGACAAAATTCTGTACTTGTACGTTTTTTGCCTCCTGGTGTACACTAGTAAACATTTGAACCTGAACCTCCTGTGTATTGAATTCTTGATTTTATTTAACAGTTTGGTCCTTCGAGCCGGAAATCCCTCGGACAGCTGCAGATCAGAGTCTACCGGTGGTCGAACACTGCGCAGGAGAAGTTACCGAAACGGTTCTTCTTGGGTGAAAAGACCTCCGACTGAATTGTCGTTTAAAGAGGCTGGCCACTTTCTGATCTGTGGCCGAAGAGCGGATCCTGGACAGCTCAATACCGGAGGCACAGGTAGGAAGATTTTGCCTTTTTTCTGTTTTAGATCAGGGACTAGGTTACAGTATACTGTTGTCAAGATTTGTTATGCAGATCAGGGACAAAAGGAATTACTGTATATTTGGTCATAGATCAGGGTAACAGAATAAGGTAGGCAGTTATTCTAGATAAAATGTGAAAAGGAACTGAACTTTTGATATCACGTGATAAGAAGGGTTACGTAACATTTTCTTTTAACATGGGAAATCAGTGCACTAAAACATCGCGAGATCCGCCCCTAACCGAAGACGCAAAATACATGCAATCACAACGTTCCGATAACGTTAGGTATTATACGAAATGGGTTAAAAAATATGAATTTGATGGTAAACTAGATAAAACTTCACTAGTTAAACTCCTTAAGCAACTTAAATCCGATGCGGGAGGTCAGGCAAAAAAGCAACGTCAATTAGGTATTCCTCAGGCACACAGGTGGATTAAGGAAGCAAATCATAGAGAACAGAAGATTAAAAATTCGAAAACATTATTTTTAGACAAAGAAGATAATAACTTAGTAATAGCAACAGCTCCTCCTCCTCCCTTGCCCCCTCCTTTACCATTTTCAGAATTTGAAGCGAGTGGACAGGCTGGTCCGTCTCCGCGTTATCCTGAAGTCTCAGCAAGACCACAACCGTTTGTTAGAGATCCTATTGAAACTAGGTCCCGGACACGTAAAATACATAGGGACGCAGAATCATATCAAATAGAAAGAAACCTACAGGACGAGAGTGAGGAAGAAATATGCCCACTTATAGAGGTTCCAAATCCTCAGGCAGGACAGGAAGGGCAGGACCCAACACTCTTGGTATATAGACCATGGACACCGGAGGATATCCGGAAAGCTACTGAGGGAATCCCCCATCCGAAAGTTAATTTTACGAAATTTTTAGAAGATTTACAAGCATGAGGTTGAGTTACCACTTGAATGGGGCAGAAGTAGAAAAAGTAGTAAGACAAATTATAGGTCCAGATTGGCACATGATTTGTGGCACCTGGAATCCTCGTAATGCAGAGCTCAAACCACTCCAACATAGTGACGCAGAGTTAGACAACAGAGTGAAAGGTCTTACAGACCGAATCTCTGAGAAATGGAAACCTAGAGCAGACTGGACTTGCATTAATCAATGCATACAACAGGAAAATGAGACAATAGATGGATACTATGCTAGATTATTGGAATGTTTTAATAACCATAGCAGTATGACGGTTCCTTAAAACCAAACGAATGATTCCCCGTATGAACAACAATTAAAAAATGCATTTCTAAAAGGTTGCATTGCACCTATTAGTAGCTTCATTACGAAGCACATGATAGACCATCGAACAGGGAGGCTACAAGCCTTACTCGAATACGCTAGGCATGCTGAGAGACATTTTAATAGTAAAAAGAAAAAGAAGGCGCAAGTCTTCACTGCTGAAGACGGAGCTGAAGTATTTGTGTTACAGTCAGGTAAAAAGGGAAAGAAAAATGCCCAGGGAAATAAACAGTCTGACAAACGGTCAGAAGATTTTGAAGAGAGGAAAAAGAGAGGTGAATGCTTCAAGTGTGGGAAAAAGGGACATCTAACAAGGGATTGAAAGCAGAACAAAAAGGTAATTACAGAAGATAAGGGAGATGAGGACTGACTATATGATAGTGAAGATACATCATGCAAAAGTCAGAAATCATCAGGAAAAGTTAATAAACAGAAAACAAATATAAATGTGATAGAAGGAATAGAGGAAGTGCAAGTAGATATGGAGGATGAAGAAAGTGAAATTTTGGATTTAGCATTATTGAGCCTAGAGCTCTACTTAGCACATACGAAACCAGAAGTTACACTTCTGGTGGAGGGAAGGGAAGTCAAATTCCTGTGTGACTCAGGAGTGTCACGGACCCTGATACACCCCTCCAAGTTACCAGAACATTCCGAATCACCTGGTTATATACTGGTAAAAGCCGCAAACGGACAACTATACAGGGAACCACTTTCCCATGATATAGCAATAACTGACCCTGTTTCAGGTATGACCCAAAGAAGTAAGATTGTTGTTTCTGCAAAGTGTCCAGTGAACCTATTGGGCAGGGACCTTATGCAGATATTTGGCATAGCAGTAGTTCCAACTGTACAAGGTATGGAGGCGCAGAGACAAATGGATACGTTTGTAGTGCGATCGGAGGGTGAAACTTTTTACTGGTACAGCCAGGACCTAGTCACGACTGGTCCAGGGGCAGTAACCGCAGAACTGATGAACATAGCCATCAGTAAAACCCCCCCCTCGACACGGATCAACAGCATTTGTTACACTGTACTCTATACTACTGTACTACACCAGGACCTGATAGAGAGTATGAGCAGGAATTGTTTAGAAATCGTGCAACTAGATTGGTTTTACGTACTTTGTACTGGGATACTGAGGGGAACAGTGTAGTTAGCTGTTCATTACCTCAAGAATTCCTTGCATTATATAGATCAAATCGATTACCACATGTCAGCTTGACAAAGAATAAAAATGTAAAATGGGCAGTCTTAGGAGAAAAGGTAACAAGGTGGGAGAAACAGACTGACTTAGAACTGTCAGAACAAGGGATACAGAAACAAAAACTGAATTGGTTGACAACAGCTGTTCACTTGCAATCTAGCGAGGACAGCTGATTAGCATTTTTATTAGAAGAAGAAGAAAAAGCCTTATGTGAAATTCCAACGACTCTTTGGTCAACAGGAAAGTCAGATGTAGGACTTATTCGAACAGCAGGACCAGTTATAATTACACCAAAATCAGCATTTTGACCACAGAAAAGACAATATCCTTTGAGAAAAGATGCAGAAATAGGAATCAAGCCTATAATAGCAGCATTACTCAAAGAAGGAGTACTGGTAGAATCTCCTGATTCACCATGTAACACACCCCTATTTCCTGTTAAGAAAGCAAACGGGGAATGGCGGATGGTTCAAGATTTACAAGCTGTGAATAATGCAGTAATACCTAGAGCACCTACGGTGCCAGACCCACATACTTTGTTAAACGATTTAAAACTGCAACAGAAGTATTTCTCTGTGGTAGATATCAGCAATGCTTTCTTTTCGATACCTATACATCCTGATAGTCAATATTGGTTTGCATTTACATTTCAGGGGAAAAGGTATACCTATACTCGACTACCACAGGGATATTGTGAGAGCCCAACAATATTTGCACAAGAAATGGCTAGCAACCTAGCAGGGTTTTCCCCACCGGGAGGTAGTCAGATTCTACTTTACGTAGATGACATCTTGCTAGCAACCCCCACCCAGCAACAATGCAGGGAGGATACTGTAGCGTTATTGAAGTTTTTAGCGGCACAAGGGCACAAAGTAAACAAAAGTAAGTTACAACTGTGGAAAAAACAAGTTAGATACCTAGGATATGTGATATCCAATGAAGGCAGAATATTAGACGAGGAAAGAAAAACAGCGATTTTGCAAGCACCCAAACCAGCAACCAAGAAGGAAATGATGTCCTTCTCGGGTACAACTAATTTCTGTCGGAGCTGGATACCGAATTATGCTTTGGAATCTGCTCCACTGACTGACTTGATATATAAGACACCAATGGCAGCACAAGATATTTTACAATGGACACCTGAAGCAGAAACGGCTTTCTGCAGGTTGAAGCAGTTGATAGCATCTTCATTAGTTTTAGAACTCCCAAATTATCACAAACGATTCTTTCAAACCGTAGATTGCAAGCAAGGATATATGACGTCAGTACTGACGCAACAACATGGGGATAAGCAACGCCCCATAGCCTATTATTCATCGCAGTTAGACCCAGTGGCACGATCTTTGCCTCACTGTGTACAGGCAGTAGTTGCAGCTGCAATGGCAGTACAGGCTTCAGCCTCAGTGGTGTTATTCCACCCTCTCACATTGAGAGTGCCTCATGCAGTCGCAATAATTTTACTGCAAGAAAAAGTAGCTTATCTCTCTACTGCTAGACATCTTTCATGTATGACTATACTGCTGAGACAACCTCATATGACAATTGAATGATGCATGACATTAAATCCATCAACATTACTCCCAACTCCTGCGGATGGCACACCGCACAGCTGCCTGCAGGAAATTGAACAATTAGCCTTGCCTAGACAAGACCTTACAGATATGCCCTTGGATAATGCCGAGGTGACATATTACATGGACGGCTCATGCAGAAGGGGCCCTACAGGAAAGAATCTAGTGGGGTATGCAGTAGTTACAGACACTGAAATTCTAGAAGCCCAATCCTTACCACATAACTTGTCTGCACAAGCAGCAGAATTGATAGCTTTGACACGGGCATGTACTTTAGCAAAAGAAAAGTGTGTAAACATATATACTGATAGTCAGTATGCTTTTTCTACAGTACATGTATTTGCGCAACAATGGAAAAATAGAGGAATGATAACATCTAATGGAAAACCTATTAATCATGCGCAATTTATTTTGGAATTATTAGAATCTATTCAGTTACCTACCAAAGTAGCTATTTATAAATGTGTAGCTCATACAAAACAACAGGATAAGATTTCGAAAGGCAATGCACGAGCTGATGCAGCTGCAAAGCAAGCAGCCTCAGACTCAGAAACTTTACTTTTGAATGAGGAATTACAACCCTCTGAGATTTTAGATTTAGACATGTTAAAGACAATGCAGACACTTACTACAAAAGCGGAAAAACAGAAATGGGAAAAACAAGGTGCAATTCTTGAAAATGGGCTGTACATTTCCAAAGAGAAAAAACTGATATTGCCATCTAATTTATTTAGATATGCAGCTTTGTTGAGCCATGGGCAGTGCCATGTCTCAACAGGGGGGATGGTACAGTTAGTAAACCGAATATTCCAAACATATGGATTTACAAACTATACAAAAAAATTTTGTGCAGCTTGTCATACTTGTAACAAGCATCATGCACAAGGGGCATTTAAACCTAAGCAAGGAAGTTTTCCTATACCACCGTATCCGTTCCATACTATTTGTATGGATTTCATAGAATTGAAT
Source organism: Protopterus annectens (assembly GCF_019279795.1). Lineage (NCBI taxonomy): Eukaryota > Metazoa > Chordata > Ceratodontiformes > Protopteridae > Protopterus > Protopterus annectens. Next base: position 59,901,391 of record NC_056750.1, on the reverse strand, counting down.
AAGTGTGAAGGGAAGAAATACTGTTTAGTCATCGTAGATATGTTTTCTAAATGGGTAGAAGCTTTTCCAACCAAAAATCTAGATGCAGCAACAGTGGCGAAAGCCCTGATAAAAGAAGTAATCCCTAGATTTGGCATTCCGGAAAGGATTTATAGTGACAACGGCACACATTTTGTGAACCAGTCAATCCAGCAACTTGGGAGATTTTTTGGTATCTCCTTAAAGAACCATTGCGCCTACCACCCATAGTTAGCAGGACTGGCGGAAAGGTACAATGGTACCCTCAAGAATAAACTTAGGAAGTTAGTTGAAGAAACCCAAAAGAATTGGATACACTGTCTGCCTTTAGCACTGCTGAGTATGAGAACGGTTCCAAATGTGAAGGGTTTGACTCCCTTTGAAATGATTTTTGGGAGAGCATATGTGCCTCAGTGGAAAGCTCTCATGCCCACAGAACAAGAGGCTGACAGTTCATTAGCTAGTTATATGAGGAAACTGTTAACAAATAAATCTGTTTTGCAGTTTAACTCTTTTTCAGATAAGGAACAGACCAGACTGGTGGAAGCAGTTTTGGCCCCCAGGACGTGGGTTTGGCTGAAAGTGACGAAAAGGAAGAATTGGGCGAGTCCAAAGTGGGAAGGGCCGTACCAGGTACTGTTGGCAATGCCTACTGCAGTCAGAGTGGCTGAGAGGACGTCCTGGGTTCATATGACACACTGCAAACCGGTAAAGAACTTTCAACTTGATAAAAACTTTGTGACTGATATACAACAGGACCAAGATGGCCAAAAACAAAGCGAATAGAAATTTAGATCAACCCCAAAGATGTTGCATAATCATTTTGTTGAGTATACATTTATTGACTGTAATTATGACAATTTTCCTCTTGTTGTGGTTTATCCTGCACTCAAACACACAAGTGAAAGTGGGAAGGCGTGACAAAACGTCTATAGACTGGCATCCAAATTTTAACACATACCTAGCCATGAAGTGTGTATATGCAGAGACTATGAACATTTCAAATTGCTGGGTTTGTACAGCTATACCAACAGCATATGGAGGACTGATAATGTCCGCTGTCCCTTTGGGGATAAATGAGACTTGGGAAAATTTACTCTTTGATACAGGAACTGTGAGATCACAGGACAAAATAGCTTTATTTTTACCTGTCACACAAAAAGGAATTGTATGTTTTTACAAAAATGATACTCTCCAGGTGGGCTGGAGCAATTGTAATATAACCATATCTTACCGGTGTTATATTAAGAATAGTAATGGCAATATTCTTTGCAATACTAATTATGACTCATATTTGAACTCACTGAAAACAACCATGAATGACATTCGCAAGAATCCTGTTTTGTTTAAACAATTGTCAGTTATAGATCAGAAAATGCTTCATGCAGGGTTAATGCATATTAGTACTAAAGTTGAAAACTTGTTATTTTATTTGTGGGGAAAAAGGCATATAAATGGTTACCTGAGAATTGGTCCGGCAGTTGTTTTTTGGGTTATCTGGTTCCGGCAATAAGACATACTGCATAATTACCTTTGGGTAAGATACGAAACATGAGAGAAGTAGCTCGGAAACCTGGAGGTCCAGTCGAGAAACCTGTAAATCCAGTTGGACGGATCGAAGCCGGCTGGAAGGACCATAATAATGTGAAAGACAAAAGTAAATTGACTCTCATGGACTGGAGTGACAGTGTTATATCTTGGGCAGGAATATTCCCAGCATATGGAGCAGTCAAATCAATCTGGGAGCTGAGGAAGTTGTCGAAACTTCTCGAAGTAATGAGTAATGCAACTTTCTCTGCCCTAGAACTGGTGACTGATGAACTGAATACAATGAGAACTGTTGTCTTACAAAATCGAATGGCTCTTGACTTCAGCCTAGCGGTGAGAGGTGGTACGTGCGCGCTTATCAAAGAAGAATGCTGTGCGTACATACCAGACAATAGGCATGAAATTAACAACCACCTAGAAGTAATTCAGCAAGTATCAGCCATGACTGAACCAGGCCCAAACCCACTGACGGACTTTTTCCAGAATCTATTCGGAGGGTGGGGTTCCATCCTAATGAATATTCTGATTGCCATTTGTGTGGGTATACTCCTAATAGGAGCATGTGTTTGCTGTGGAATTCCCTGTATGAAAAGACTAATCAAAGATTTTATTGATGTATCTGTTACTGAAACTTTGTACCAAGATATTGAGATTGAAAAATTGATCTCAGATGACATTTTTTCTGAAGTATAGATCAAATGACTCACTTAGCTGAAAATCCTTAGTGGAAGAGGTTGGGAGATGAAATGACACTACGCATACTTCAAAATAGAAGAAAAAGTATTAATAGGAGGGAAAATGTTAGAAAAATGTGTATTTGAATATATGTGAAATGCTAGTTACAAAGTAGTATGTAATTCATTTTATTCTATTAATCATATAACAGAAAGGATAAATTCATGTGTAAATGCAAGTAGTTTTGAAACTGCAGTGTGGCTTGTAGCAAATTGACCTCTGACCCTGGCAGTTGCTAGCTTAGCAAGTTTTAATGTTTATGCTTTTCACAAGTGATTATCTGCTGGGTCAGGAAATTAAATATGTGAAATAATGAAATCTTCTGCTCTTTCCTGCTGGGATGATTTAGCCTTGTATATGTGTTACTAAGATAGCATGCAGCTGGTGGGAAAGTGTTACAGTGAACAAAGATGTGTATTAGAAGATTGAATCTGCTATTGTATTCGAACTGATGTGAAACCTTGAAGAAGTAACTTTACAGAAAGACATTATGCCTGACCAGGTGGATAGCAAGGCCGTATTGTTACCAGAGGAAAACTTTTTTAAAATATACAGCATCAGCAGTTTTTATGAATAGAGGACTGTAAGCTAAAGTGATGTAGATGCCCTGTGACATACCACGTCAGTAAGGTGGGCACAGCTTGAATGTAAAGACTATATAAAATTGTGTGCTTCCTGTTTCATGTTAGACAACATTCTGTACTTGTACATTTTTTGCCTCCTGGTGTACACTAGTAAACATTTGAACCTGAACCTCCTGTGTATTGAATTCTTGATTTTATTTAACACTTATACATTTCTTACAAGACATTGCCTACTAAGCTGACGTAATAAATCAAAAGTTCTTACAATATTATTTCATAGCAGCTGTTTGTCCATGATTTTCTGCTGGCACTATCAAGTTTATAAAAAACTTCCTAAGAAAAACAATGTGGCCTTGGAGACCACTGGTTAGATACAACTTCTCATTATGCAATGTTACCATTCAAGGTACTATGGCTAATTTGAGCACAAAGCAAGTACAGATTATAGTTCATTTCTTCAGCCAGTCTTTGTTCAACTGTATCTATCTTTTCTGCAGCTGTGCATGTTCTCATAACATGAACAGAGCTGATTGTTCAAGTTCAATAACATTATAGAAAACAGTATTGTTCTATTCATTATTTTCCTGACCTAGCAGATAATCACCTGCTTCTCAGTAAATTTCCAAAAGGCATAAACATGAATTTTGCTGTGCTAGCAAATACTAGATCAGAGAGCATCTTGCAGTTTCAGAAAGCATCTTGTAGTTTCATACAAAACTAAGCTGTGCATAAAATAGAATGAAATGTGTTAATCCTTTTAGCTTCTAATAAGCACTAAACATATACATTAATACATATTTTTCTGACAGAAACAAAATGTGGGTCTACCATATTTGTAAATATTGCACACGGAGCTGTGTCTGGGACTTGCACTGTGTCCTGCATACTTGGTAGTTATGTACAGCAGTCCATAGACAACGTTGTAACTTGAGTTGGAATCTGCACTCTGGGGCTTAGTGCAGAGGTGCTATAAACCTGGATTGCATACCTAGTGCAGATTGTCATGCCATGGTATACGACCAGTTATTTTTCTGAAATTATAATAATCCACCCCAAAAAGCAATTAATATCAATAATTCCTGAGCAGAAAAGCACTATTTTGTTTTATTTTTGATGATTGTAAAATTATTCTTCTTAAAATGTTTTGTAATAATTTAGAACTTTCCTCCCTGGACCTCCACTGAAAATGGGCTTCTACCCAGTCAGACTTTCCCAGTAATCAAATGACACTAACTAAATAAATGAATAAATAAATACTAGTTTATTAGACACAAGAGTCACACAGAGTAAATGCTTTCATTCTTGGTAGCATCCTCCATCATGAGGATGAAGGCTTTTAATAAACTATTCCTTCTGTACTGTGGAAGTGCTGGTGCACTTTTTTTCTCCTTTTTCTTCTTCTTGGATTTTATTATTTGATATTCACACTCTACCCTTTTGGGCTTCTACTTGTATTTTTTTCATTTTTGTTTTGATTTTTCTAAAACTACAGCCACTCTCACATACAGCCATACCTGTCTCACCTCTGCTGCTAACCACATGTGCTACTGCTGAAGGTTGCCTGGATTTCAGAATGATCTTATTAAATCATGCTAATGAATAGTTGAGACTTCAGGTCTAATATACTCTATTTACACCTGTGATGCACAAAAACATCAGCTCATAGGTTCATAGGTTAGTGCAGAACTAACTGACCCTGCACATCATTTAAGCCTAGCAAATTATCCCATTTTATGCTTAAAATAATCCTATACAGATGTAGTTTACATTCATCTAATCCTTTCCAAGATCTATGGTTGTATTTATCTATTACTCTAGTAATAGGTTCATAGGTTCATAGGTGTGTACTAGGCTAATGGCACTGGAACCTTTACAAGACTAGCCCATAGGATTACCCTGGCATTGTGCCACCCGACCTTAAATCCCAGTGCCTCTGTCGAGTAGAGCAACTGGAGTGATTCCCATGGTGAATTTCCTATTTCCCATCCACTCATCAAGATTTCTCTTGAAGAGGGCCAATGAGGTGCTCCACTTGACATGTATGGGAAGTCTATTCCATAGCATGGGCAGTCTCTGGTTTATGAACCTGTCCCTCCAGCTTGTTCTGTTGATTGTGGTAATGAAGTTGAGGTCTCTTGAGCGTGTAGTGTGGAGGCATTGGGATTTCTTTAGATGTAGCATTTCTAACAGAGCTGGGTTAGCTATAGCTTTGTAAGTCAAGCAGAGATCGCCTATAAGTAGGCGATATGTGACAGAGAATAGGACAAGTGTTTAAGTCCTAGGATCCTCTGTCTGAGGTACTTTTGTGGCCTCACCATTTGTTACAGGTGTCTAGTGATGTACATGCCAAATGGGGCAGTGTACTCAATGACTGGCCTAATGAGGGAAGAGTAGAGGGAGACAATGACCTCTTTCTTCCTGGATGCAAAACCCTTAGTAATGAGATGTGCCACATAGAAGGACTTTCTGACCACAGTGGCAATGTGGTGGTCAAAAGAGAAGTTGCTGTCAACCTGTTTTCCCAGATCTCTTATAACACCTTCTGTGTTCAGTGGACTACCATCGGTGTGGTAATTAATGGGAACCAGGTTTTTCCCAAAGGGGAAGACGAGACATTTTTTAGCATTGAGCTTAAGGCCATGATTCTGACACCAGTCATTAGTCTCAGTGAGGCCTTTCTGTAGGATGTCAGCATCACTTGGGGAGTTAATAATAACTCCCAACTTGCAATTGTCTGCAAACTTTGTCAGCCAGAGTCCCCTCATGTTGGCCTGAACTACAGAGAAGTAGATACCAAACAGGAGAGGACTGAGGACTGAACCCTGTAGGACTCCACTCGTGACTGGTCAGCAGTCTGACTTGGAGTCAACTACTTTTACACTGTGGGTTCTATATGTGAGCCAATTTGCAACCCACCTAGTGATAAAGGGGTTGATGCCCAGCTTAGTCAGTTTTTCTATGATTCCTGAGTGCGGAACAGTATCAAAGGCCTTGGCCAGATCAAGGTAGGCTGTATGAACCACCTTGCCTTCATCCACAGCACTGGTGACTGACTCAGAGAAGCCAACCAAGTTAAGCAGGCATGATCTACCCTTCACAAAACCAAACTGTGTGGGATCCAGAGTTTGGAGATTTCCTATATCCTTGTTTATTAGGTCCATGATGATGCGTTCTATAGCTTTGCATGTCAGACTCGTCAGGCTAATGAGGCGATAGTTCCTAGGGTCTGTAGTGGCTCCTCCTTTGTGGAGAGGGATGACTGTAGCAGTGCACCATTTAGTAGGGACAAAGCCTGAGATGCGGCTGTGATTGAACAGGGCACACAGGTGAGGTGCCAGTTCACTCTGTAGTTCATGTAGAATACAGCCAGGGATATTGTCATGTCCCATAGAAGCTGTATTCTTGGCCTTGGACAGTGCTGTTTTAACCTGTGCAGCAGTAATACTGGGTGCCTGGCAAGCTACTGGTATTGTGATTGGTCCTTTGGTAGGGAGGAGAGGGGTAAAGTTGGTACTGAATCTGTCAGCCAGTATATTGGCAATATCTGTTGGCTCAGTATAGGAGGTACCATTGTGCAGTAGCTCAGAACAAATCTGGGTATTGCCATGGAGATTCTTTACATAAGTATAGAAGGCCTTGTGGTTTTCTTTACTATCTGCTGCAATTCTGTTTTCATAGCTAGCTTTAGAGGATTTGATGAGGGATCTCAGCTTTTTGTTGAGACTGATAAGGGAGTGTTTCCAGTCTTGGGACTTCACCTTATTCCTCATCGGTTTCCTCCTTCTGTTGAAGAGTTTGCTTATGGCAGGGGACCACCAGATTGGCTTCCTTTATTTGGAGAAGAGCATCTTGGTTCTATTGGGTATGGTGAGATCCATGCATTTGTGTATGTATTCATACAGTGCATTGGTGTATGATTTGGCAATCATGCAACTATTCATTATTTGTATGGGTGCCGTGAAATTAGCCACCTCTGTTTTTAGGAGCCCAAAGTTAGCTTTGAAGAAGTTTTTCATGGTGGTTACCTTTGCGGGGGTGGGGGAGTGGGAGGGATGTGGATTTCCAAGGTCATTAGTTTGTGGTCAGATCTAACCAGGGAGGAGCTGACTATTGGTGTAGAGCAATGGTCGCCCATGTTAGTAATGACCAGGTCAAGGATATTGCTACCTCTAGTGGGGGTAGGAGCGAGCTGGTCTAGGGTATTGGAATTAATGAATTCCAGGAAATGTTGGGCAAGTGTATTGTTACATGAGTAGTTTTCCCAGTTAATGGAAGGGTAGTTGAAGTCACCCAGTATGGAAGTGTTAGGTTGGACCCTAATATTCTCCAGGGTGCTTAGGAACATGGAGTGTGAATCTTGGGACATGGTTGGGGACCTATAGCAGGCTATGGCCTGAATTGCTGTCTTACCCAATGTTAGCTGCACATGAAGTATCTCTGATGCATTATGTTGGGCCACCAGTCTGGAGGTGTGTGCATCCTTTATGAATATGAAAACACCACCATCTGTGTGGAGCTTCGGTCCAAGTTCTGGGGCCGAAAGGTGTGGAATGAGTTATAGCCTGGTATTGCAGGGTGCTTTCTGCTGCCTTGAGCCAGGTCTCTGCACAAATGTCGATGTTGTCCATTGTAAGGAGTACTTCGAGTGAGTGCATTTTGAGATTTAGACTTCTAGCGTTGAGCAGCATGAGCCTCAGATTGCATTTGTTTGTAACTGTTACGGTGGTAATTTGTTGTTTGGAACACTGTCTAAAAAAGGCAGATTAGGGTGGTAAGAGCCTTGGCCAGTATCTGGAAGCCCAGGGGTGACAGATGCAAGACATCTCTGGCAAAGCATCGAGGTCTGTCAATCATTTCATCCCAGGCAGACAGATGCTGGATCCCCTTAGAATGACACCAGAAACTTAGCAAGTTGCTGAAATCAATAATTTTCTGCTTGTACTGTGGTATCATTCTGGGTGATGGTAGGATGCTGCTTAGGGCTACATTTGTACCCACCTGGGATACATAATCTGAGACCTCCTCCATGCCTCTTTTCATGTAGTCCAGGGAGGTATGCCTCAGGTTATTCACACCCACATGTACAATGACAGAGTCATATTTGTACCTGTTGTTGAGGGACCTGAGTGCATGCGTTATGTGGTGGATCCTGGCACCTGATAGGCAGCTGAATGTTACCTTCTCCTTAGTCAACCTAGTGAGTGGGACATCAGTGTGCCTCACTATCGACTCACCTATGACTAGTGTGTTGGGCATGCTGTTTTGCCTTAGGGGTTTTGGTTGAGTGGCACACTGTTTAGGAGAGTTATGTGTCTAGTTATTACTAGATCAAAACATAAATATTTGGAGGGACCCATGCATTGGGATAAAGCATTTAGGAGTTGTCTCTTTCTATTATTAGTACTGGGGGGGTGTGCTATTGTAAATTTCTTACTCCCATCCATTGATCAAATGATGGTTTAATGTGGTTATTGATTAGCTTTGTTTTATATGAATAGGGAGTCTGTTTCAGAGCAAAGATATGTTTTGCAAGATATACCTGCCCCTCCAAACTATTCTGGTTATGTTTCAGAAGAGGTGTAGGTCCTTGAATTGAGTATATGTGATACCAATTGGTAAGTCCATCAGTAATGAGTCACAGGATGCCTTGCATGCTAGACACAGGTCACCTCTTATCGGTCTGTAAAAGACTGAATATAGTGATAGGACTTTGAGGCAGTACATGTTTTTTAGGCCTTGTATCCTTTTAATAAGGTAGCTCTGCGGGTGGTTCAATTGTTGCTGTGTCTGGGCAGATATAGGCCAAAAGCGGCCTCATACTCAATGAATGGCCTAATGAGGGCTAAGTAAAGGGGGCAGTGGCATACCTGGATCTGGAAGCAATCCTCTTGTTTGTGAGCTAAGTAATATAGAATGACTTCTTTACCACAGTTAACCTATGCTGATCAAATGTTGGATGATTGCCCACATAAGTTCCCAAATTCCAAACTACCACACCACTGTAGTCCACCAAGAAGGACCTGACATCATGGATATGCACTTTCTAATTTCTCTGTCATCAGTCTTGTGGATATGGGCATCTGGCTATGGGTAAGCAATCCTCTCATGTTCACACTCAGTCAAATAATTCTTAGAAAAACTGTTACAGTGTGTGAGAGATATAATTATATAGTGTCACTGAAGGCAGTACATTCATATATCTATTTATTATTTATTTTATTTACTGACATTTGTTGAATGGGAAAGTCCACTGGGTCAAAAACCCATTTTCAATGGAGGCCTGGAAGAAAAGCTGCATTTACAAATCCAAGAAATACTTAAGACTGAATTATATTTACAGAAGTATCCAAAAGTTTTTTACATACATTTTCAATGATTAGAAATACATCAAGTATAAAGTTTCATACACTTCTACAGCATATACAATTTTCTATAGATTAGTAACATAGAGTGCAAAGGTCTACATAATCTAGTTAGGGTTATAGAAGTGGCACTCAGAATATGGAGAGAGACAGTAGATACCTTCTTATTAAAAATGCTGATACATGTCAACACAATGGCCCATTATGGCCTGATTTTGATATTACAAGAGAACAAATGCCAGAAAAATATAAAATGAGATCATATTCACAGGGAGAGGTTTTCTTGACAGTGGTAGGTTTCCTACTACTTTGTGTTAGAAATAGTTTAAGGTGGTTTATGGTTTTGTACGCAGGGGCACATTGGCTTGCTGAGGAACTGATTTTTTTAAAGTGAGTATGCATTTTTTAAAGAATACAATTGTGTAATTGTAGGGTGTTCCATAGTTTAGAAACAGAGTGTGAGTACAGGCTTTGTCCAGCCCTTCTATTTGGTTTGGAAACATTTAGGAGTTGTTTGTTTGTGGACCGAAGATTTCTGGTGGGGGTGTAGAATTGTAGGACAGAATGGAGAGAAGGGCAATTATTTGGGTTGTATATTCATTTATAAGCTAGCGTTAGTTGGATGTAATGAAAGAAGTAGGGGATTTCAAGCCATTTCAGTTCCTTAATAGCTTGAATGTGGTGAGTTTGGTATGATAGTCCAGTGGCGAATTTTGCCATTTTATAATAGCATGATTGTATTTGTTGCTTAGCAATATATGCAGGTTAGTAAAAATGGGGGAACCATAGAGAAGGGATGGCAGAAGGAGGGGATTTGCCAGTTTTATTTTTGTGGGTTTATCCATGTATATCTTCTGTCTGTAGAGTTTGCCTAGTTTAAAGTATGTTTTTATTGTGTTTAGAATATGTTGCTCAAAAAATAGTTTATCATCAATAGTAATGCCTAGTAATTTTGCTGAGTTGACTACTTCAGTTTCAGTCCTATTATGGGAGTAAATGTTAAAGTCATGTACACGTGGTTTTGATGAAAACAATAGTAGTTTGGATTTTCTGGGATTTAGAAGTTGTACTTCATTTAGCCAAATTTCTATGTTTGTAAAGGCCTTTTACACTATTTTTTGGAGGTCGAAGTTATTGGAGGAGGATATGATAGTAGAATCATCAGCATATTGGGTAAGTGAACTTTGAAGGGAGACAGAGTGAAGATCATTTATAAATACATTGAAAAGCAAAGGTCTCAGAACAGATCCTTGTGTGATGCCTGTTTTATTGACTATGTATCCAGATTGTTTGTTTTGCCATTTAACCAATGGATGTTATTCAGGTAGTTAGAGAATCAGGTAAGGGTATGTTAGGAGTATCCTAAAGTTGTAAGTTGCTGAATCAGTTTAGTAGGTGATACTGTGTCGAATGCTTTGGGTAGGTCTAGTAAAAGTACTGATGTTAGTAGACCAGTGTCCAAAGCCTTGTTCACAGCATCAATAAAGGATAGTAGAGCTGTTGTAGTACTATATAAGCACTCAAAATAATAATCAGGTTGTCAGTATTACATAAACTACACCCACCATGCATAGTACGCACCAGACACACGAACCAACATATGCTGAGACACTATGAATCAATATTTCTGAACTCCAAAGATCTCCCAGACAATTCACCTTGGGCTTCAGGCCAGTTATTTTACATTAAGAAGGTTCGTGGTCTGCACTCTTGTGGGAGGAGAGGCTGGACTCTGCCCTTCTGAGCTGGGAATTTCTGGTTAAAGGCTTATAGTGCCTGCATATTTGAACTGTTTCTTACTGAAATTGGTACACCTTGTTTGCTGTAGCATAGACTAGATCCAGGCCTGCTGAATCTAGCTTTGTTTGTATGCTTGTTGTTTGTTTGCTTGTTATTTCCCTGAAATGCTAATTCCACCTAAAACGCGGCTTTTCAGTGCTTATGCGGATCCCTAGTGATATCTGCATTGCTTACTGTACTTATTTCCTTGTTTCACTTGAAAGAAAGTTACTGTTTGTCATTTTTGCATTTAAGTTACCTGTAACACATTGCATTTAAGTTATCTGGCACTTGCCCACTAAAGCAATTATATAAGTCAGCACTAAAAAATTAAAAGCACTACACCCTTACACCCTTGAGTACCTTGTTCCCCATTAGCCCTTTTTTTTTTCAATTATAAAGGAATTCCCAATACTATTCTAGCATGTCCAAAGGTCAGTTGTCAATCTCCTCTCCGGTCCAGCTGGTGAATCTGGGAATCTTGAGGCAATGTTACAACTGCCTCATGTATACAGACAACCCTCTCCTCCTCCCAACAAATTCCAACACATGTGAGAGATGCAACCATATAGCCATACTGGAGGCTAAGCTCTCTCAACTCAGTACTGATGTAACCAGTCAGGAGGAGAAGGAAACCACACTCACTACAATTCCAGTCTCACATAGACATACCATGACAGCAAACCAAACACATAAACACACAAAAACATACTCGGAGGCTCTAAATAAAAATCTGCCTAAGCAGCAGAGACCTCCAAAGCAGACACCCAAGCAACCGCTACCCCAAAACAAAACACGTACAACACATAGCTCACAAAGCCAGTGTGCCGAACAGTCACAGCCCTTAAGGCTAAACAACACACCTGATACACTTGTAATAGGTGACTCTATCATCAGGCACACTAATGTCTCGCTCACCAGGCTGAACAAGGAGAAGGTCACGGTGAGCTGCCTGTCGGGCGCTAGGATCCGCCACATAACACAAGCACTCAGGTCACTCCAAGGCAAGTACAAATATGACTCAGTCATTGTCTATGCTGGTGTGAATGACCTGAGACGTACCTCCCTGGACTACATGAAAAGAGAAATAGAGGAGCTCTCTGAGCATGTAGCCCAGGCCGGTATGACCCTGACCTTGAGTAGCATCTTACCCTCACCAAGAATGATTCCACAATATGAAGACAAGATGATCAATTTCAACGATTGACTTAAGTATTGGTGTCATTCAAAGGGGATCCAATGCCTGTCAGCCTGGGATGACATGCTCGAAAAGCCACGATGCTTCGCTAGAGAAGGCTTGCACCTGTCACCCCTGGGCTTTTGGATATTGGCAAAGTCTCTTGCTACCCCCATAGTGCCTTTTTTAGGCAAGGCTGAAAAGACAAACCCACCTCCATAGGTATCACAAGGGGTAAGAAACTAAGAGTAATGCTACTCAACGCCAGATGTCTAAACCTCAAGATGCATGCACTCGAAACTCTCCTTAGCATGGAGAACATCGATATCTGTGCAGTAACAGAAACCTGGTTCAAGGCTCCCGAGAGCACCCCAGCACTACCAGGTTATACCTCATACCATGCTTTTCGGCCCCAAAACTTGGACCAAACCACAAAAGGAGAGGGAGTATCAATATTCATCAAAGATACCCACACCTCCAGGTTGGTGGCACAGCACGAAGCATCAGAGACTATCCATGTGCAACTAACAGTGGGTAAAACTGCCTTCCAGTTTATAGCCTGCTACTAACCACCCTCCCAAACCCAGTAACCCCACTCGGCCTTCCTGAGAACACTGGAAAATATGAAGGTCTCTCCAAACACCATTATATTGGGCGACTTCAACTACCCAAACATAGACTGGGAGCATTACTCTAGCTCCAACACCCTAGCCCAATGGTTCCTAGAATTTATAAACTCAAATGCTATGGGACAACTTGTTACCACTCCCACAAGAGGAGAAAACTATACTGGATCTGATCATCACCAACATGGGGACTCTATGCTCCAGACCAGAAGTGTATCCCTCATTGGTAAGATCAGACCATAAATTAATCTCACTGGATATTCACATCCCGACTCCACCCCCTGCCCTGAAAACCACAGTGAAAAACTTCTCTAATGAAAACTTCACACTCCTCAAAACCGAGGTGGAATCCTTCAAAGCCCCCGGGCCTGTGGAAAATATGGCCCAAACCGCAGAATCCTTTATAAACGCATTCTATGAACACCTTCAGGAATGCATGGATCATGCAATCCCAAATAAAACCAAGTCCCAATCCTCCAAAGGCAGACGTCCTGTCTGGTGGACCCCAGCCATAAATAAACTATACAATAGAAGGAGGAAGCTACTACATGATAGAGCACAATCCCAAAAAGGGAAAGCATCTCTGATCAGTATTAGCAAAAAACTACGGGCACTCATAAAATCGTCTAAGGCCAGCTTTGAGAGAAAAATTGCACAGGACACTAAGGATAATCACAAGGCTTTCTTTAGTTATGTTAGGAACCTGGGTGGGAATTCCCAGATATGCTCAGAATTAGTCCAAAATAACAAAAAATACATCGAACCCACAGACATTGCAACATCCTAGCTGACAGGTTCAGTGCAAACTTCTCCCCCCCTCCCCACCAAAAGGGCAAATATCTATCCCAGCAGAGTGCTGCCACCTGACATCTCAGATGCTCAGGTAAGAGCTGCCCTCTCCAAAGCAAAAAACACAGCATCAATGGGACCAGACGGTGTCCCGGGCTGCATACTACATGAACTCCAAGAAGAGCTAAACCCAAACATAAAACTACTGTTCAATCTCAGCCTTACTACAGGATATGTACCCAAAGAGTGGCGTACAGCAACAGTGGTCCCTCTCCACAAAGGTGGTGCCTCAACGGATCCTGGAAACTATCGCCCCATAAGCCTGACTAGCTTGGTCTGCAAAGCTATGGAAAGGATCATCATGGACCTCATAAATAAAGATATTGGGGATCTACAGACACTGGATCCTACCGAGTTTGGCTTTGTTAAGGGCAGATCCTGCCTCTTAAAACTGGTTGATTTCTTTGAAACAGTCACTAAGGCCATTGACGAGGGGAAGGTGGTCCACACAGCCTACCTGGACCTCGCAAAAGCCTTCGATACAATACCCCACTCGGGCATTATAGATAAACTCACCAGCTTAAATTTAAACCCCTATGTCACTAGATGGGTTGCAAACTGGCTCAAGGACAGAACCCACATGGTTAGAATTGCTGGAGCCATGTCAGACTCCAAACCAGTTACAAGTGGCGTCCCACAAGACTCAGTCCTGGGACCTCTCTTGTTCGGTATATATTTCTCGGAGGTACAGGCCAACACGGATGGACTGTGGCTGACCAAGTTTGCAGATGACTGCAAACTGGGCGCCATAATCGACACTCCAGCCGACACAAGCATCCTCCAAAAGGGCCTCATAGAAACAGACAACTGGTGCCAGAGCCATGGCCTCAAGCTAAACGCCAAAAAGTGTATAGTCATCCCCTTTGGAAAAAACAAAGTGCCCACAAATTACCACATAGGTGGTACTCCATTAAGTACAGAAGAAGTAATTAGGGACCTGGGGACCCAAGTTGATAGCAATCTCTCATTTGACAACCACGTGGCCAAAGTGGTTAGAAAAACATTTTATATAGCCCACCTAATCATGAAGGGATTCACATCTAGATTAGGGGAGGTCATCGTGCCTCTTTACTCATCCCTCATCAGGCCCATAATTGAGTACAATGCCCCTTTTGGTATGTACCAGACACCTGCAGCAACTGAGCAGCATTCTACCATCTCCAGGGATGATGCCACAATACCAGCAGGTATGAGCCTAGCACTGAGCAGCATCCTAACATCTCCAAGTATAACGCTACAATACCAGCAGGTACGAGCCTAGCACTGAGCAGCATTCTACCATCTCCAAGGATGATGTCACAATACCAGCAGGTATGAGCCTAGCACTGAGCAGCATCCTACCATCTCCAAGGATGATGTCACAATACCAGCAAGTATGACCCTAGCACTGAACAGCATTTTACCATCTCCAAGGATGATGTCACAATACCAGCAGGTATGAGCCTGGCATTGAGCAGCATCATACCATCTCCGAGGATGATGTCACAATACCAGCAGATACGAGCCTGGCACTGAGCAGCACCCTACCATCTCCAAGGATGATGTCACAATACCAGCAGGTATGAGCCTAGCACAGAACAGCATTCTACCATCTCCAAGGATGATGTCACAATACCAGCAAGTATGAGCCTAACACAGGGCAGAATCCTACGATCTCCAAGGATGATGCCACAATACCAGCAGGTATGATCCTGGCAATGAGCAGCACCCTACCATCTCCAAGGATGATGTCACAATACCAGCAGGTATGAGCTTAGCACAGAACAGCATTCTACGATCTCAAAGGATGATGTCACAATACCAGCAGGTACAAGCCTGGCACTGAGCAGCATTCTATCATCTCCAAGGATAATGTCACAATACCAGCAGGTATGAGACTAGCACTGAGCAGCATCCTACCATCTCTAAGGTTGATGTCACAATACCAGCAGGTATGAGCCTAGCACTGAGCAGCATCCTACCATCTCCAAGGATGATGCCACATTACCAGCAGGTACAAGCCTAGCACTGAGCAGCATCCTACCATCTCCAAGGATGATGTCACAATACCAGCAGGTACGAGCCAGGCACTGAGCAGCATCCTACCATCTCCAAGGATGATGTCACAATACCAACAGGTATGAGCCTAGCATGGAGCAGCATTCTCCCATCTCCAAGGATGATGCCACAATACCAGTTGGTATGAGCCTGGCACTAAACAGCATTCTACCATCTCCAAGGATGATGTCACAATACCAGCAGGTACAAGGCTGGCACTGAGCAGCATCCTACCATCTCCAAGGATGATGTCACAATACCAACAGGTATGAGTCTAGCACTGAGCAACATCCTACCATCTCCAAGGATGATGCCACAATACCAACAGGTACAAGCCTAGCACTGAGCAGCATCCTACCATCTCCAAGGATGATGTCACAATACCAGCAGGTATGAGCCTAGCACTCAGCAGCATCCTACCATCAGCAAGGTTGATTACACAATACTAGCAGGTATAAGCCAAACACTGAGCAGCATCCTACCATCTCTAAGGATGATGCCACAATACCAGCAGGTACAAGCCTAGCACTGAGCAGCATCCTACTCTCTCCAAGGATGATGTCACAATACCAGCAGGTATGAGCCTGGCAGTGAGCAGCATCCTACCATCACCAAGGATGATGTCACAATACCAGCAGGTATGAGCCTGGCACTGAACAGCATCCTACCATCTCCAAAGATGATGTAGCAATACCAGCAGGTATGAGCCTGGCACTGAGCAGCATCTTACCATCTCCAAGGAAGATGCCACAATACCAGCAGCTACGAGCCTAGCACTGAGCAACATTCTACCATCTCCAAGGATGATGCCACAATGCCAGCATATATGAGCCTAGCACTGAGCAGCATTCTTCCATCTCCAAGGATGATGCCACAATACCAGCAGGTGCAAGCCTGGCACTGTGCAGCATCCTACCATCTCCAAGGATGATGCCACAATACCAGCAGGTATGAGCCTAGCACTGAGCAGCATCCTTCCATCTCCAAGGATGATGCCACAATACCAGCAGGTATGAGCCTGGCACTGAGCAGCATCTTACCATCTCCAAGGATGATGTCACAATACCAGCAGGTATGAGCCTGGCACTGAGCAGCATCCTACCATCTCCAAGGATGATGTCACAATACCAGCAGGTAAGAGTCTAGCACTGAGCAGCATCCTACCATCTCCAAGGATGATGCCACAATACCAGCAGATACGAGCCTGGCACTGAGCAGCATCCTACCATCTCCAAGGATGATGCCACAATACCAGCAGTATGAGCCTAGCACTGAGCAGCATCTTACCATCTCCAAGGATGATGTCACAATACCAGCAGGTATGAGCCTGGCACTGAGAAGCATCCTACCATCTCCAAGGATGATGTCACAATACCAGCAGGTAAGAGCCTAGCACTGAGCAGCATCCTACCATCTCCTAGGATGATGTCAAAATACCAGCAGGTATGCGCCTGGCACTAAGCAGCATCCTACCATCTCCAAGGATGATGCCACAATACCAGCAGGTATGAGCCTGGCACTGAGCAGCATCCTACCATCTCCAAGGATGACGCCATAATACCAGCAGGTATGAGCCTAGCACTGAGCAGCATTCTACCATCTCCAAGGATGATGTCACAATACCAGCAGGTATGAGCCTAGCACTGAGAAGCATCTTACCATCTCCAAGGATGATGCCACAATACCAGCAGGTATGAGCCTAGCACTGAGCAGCATCCTACCATCTCCAAGGATGATGCCACAATAACAGCAGGTATGAGCCTGGCACTGACCAGCATCCTTCCTTCACCAAGGATGATGCCTCTGTACAAACAGAAGATGACTGACTTTCACAACTGGCTATGTTTTAGTGTCTTTCAAAGGGTGTACAATATTTGTCAGTATGGGGGGATATGGGCAACAGACCATGCTGCTTTGCCAAGAATCCTTTGCACCTGTCACCCTTAGTCAGGTAAAGGTAGGCAGTATGCATAACTTCTCTAACTAAAGGCTAAGACATTCTCCTCCCCATGGTGCCTTTTTTAAGAAATGCCAAACTGACAAACCATCCAATTTAGCAAAATCAACCTAAGTGAATCTAAAGTGTTACTGCTCAATGTTAGGAGCCTTAACAAGAAACTCCACTCCCTCCAAGCTCTTCTAACCTTTGAGAATGTGGGCATCTATGCCATTACAAAGGTATCGTTTAAAGCCATGAATCGTACCATGGCAGTACAGGGATACAATGCTTTCACACATTCTGACCATCTACTGGAAAGGCAGAGACTAACGGTGGAGGTGTCTCGATCTATGTCAAAAACAAACATACCCCATGGTTGATTAAACAGGATGAAGCACCTGGGCTTCTCCATGTCCAAATTACTACAGGTAGGGTCCCATATCATAGATCACCCTCTATGACCTACAAACACCATAGCTCATAATTAGACCTACTTGAGACACATACAATTCCACCTAATACCATATTCATGGGGGACTTTAACTACCCTGTATAAACTGGGAATCTTACATGACCCAAGATGTGTAGGTCTTGTGACTCTTGGACTTTGTAAACATAAACACCCTGGACTAGTTACGTGTGAAACATACTGGATCTGGTACTCACAGAAATGGCAGAATGTTGCACACCCCCCCCCCCCCCACACACACACACACACACACCATGAAATATCCTCTCTGATAAGGTCAGACTATAAAGCTGTCTTATTTGAAATAAAAATCAATGCTGTGACCTCCACAAACTGTCTAATAGTTAGGAACTACCTATTATTAAGCGATTACCTGACAGAATGTTAGGCCCCTCCAAACCTGGAGACACAGCTGCCTATGCAAAACTGCATGCAGAAACTCTGCACACTCAGCTGTGCCTACAAGATATATGCCCAGAACAAACTTAAAAAACAAACCACCCCGGTGGATTCCAAACAGAAACAGATTGAAAAGAAAAAAGAAAAAAGTCTTTATAATTAGGAAGTGCAATGCCCAGCAAGATAAAAACTCTCCCATCATGTTAAGCAAACAACTAAGAGGGAAAATGAAGTCTGCCAAAAACAATTTTGAGGTAAAGATAGCCTTAAGGCCAAGGACAATCACAAGTCTTTCTTTAGCTGTTTCTGAAACCTCAAAAGCAGCACACAACAATGTGCAAAGCTAATTGTGAATGGAGTCACCTACATGGAGCCAAAAGATATAGAAAGTCTGCTGGCTGACAAATTCAGCTCCAGTTTTGCTCCGCTCCTCCCAGATACCCCTCATGTAATACCATCAAGCAATACTCCCTCATCTATCAGTTGAGAGCAGGTTCTAAATCTACACTCAAAGGCTTTAATACTGCATTAATGAGCCCTGATAATATCCCTGGATTCCCACTAAATGTAAAATTAGTGGGGGTGTGGGGGCACAGCCCCTCACATAACAGTTCTGTTCTCTTTATAGAGGTAGCCTCACCTATTTTGATATTCTGCATCCCATTTGTGAGCCATTTGGAAATCCAGAGAGTGACAACGGGGTTTATTCCTAGTTTATTAAGCTTTTCTACTATCCTGAATTGGGGATTGTGGCAGAAGCTTTGGTCAAGTTGAGGTATGCGATATCTATCAAGTCACCTTCATCCACTGCTTTGATGACCTTTTTTAAAAAAGTCTGCCAGGCTGGATAAGCATGACCTGCCTTTGTCAAATCCAAACTGAGATGAATCCAATGTCTGGAGGTTCCCTAAGTCCTTACTGATTAATTCCATGATGAGTCTTGTCATGGCTTTGTGAATTAGGTTGATCAGACTTATAGGTCTGTAACTGCCTGGTTCCATGGAAGCTCTTCTCTTATGTAGGGAAATAACTGTTTCTGCTCTCCATTCACTTGGTACAAAACCCATATGCAGCCTAAGTTTGAGTAGTTTTGTTGGGGATGTGGCTAAATCATACCTCATGCTATTCAAGATGATTCATGGGATATTGTCACAACCCACTGATGCATTTTTTTACTTTTTGATAGCAATTTCAGGACTTGGTGTTGTGTGATTGCTGGTTCATAGGTTCATAGGTTAGTACTAGGCTATCGGCCCTAGAGCCTATACAAGCCTAGCCATAACAATTTCCTGGCTATTTCTTCCCACAATATTTACTTCCCTGGATCCCTGTCTAGCAGGGTGACTGACGTGATCCCCGGGGTGAATTTCCTTTCTCCCATACAATCGTCAAGGTTCCTTTTGAAGAGGGTCAATGAGGCACTCTGCTTGACATATATGGGCAGTCTATTCCAGAGTCTGGGGAGTCCCTGAGTCAGGAACCTATCCCTCGAGCATGTTTTGTTCATTGTGATGACAAGGTTTAGATCCCTGGAGTGTGTGGCTCTGAGGAATTGGGATTTCTTTAAGTGTAGCATGTCCAACAGCTCTGGGTTTGACATGGCCTTGTATGTTATGCAGAGATCGCCTCTGAGTAGACAATATGCAACAGAGTATAGCTGGAGTTTTTTTAGATGGTCAGCATAGGGCATCTGCTTTAGACCTGTAATTCTTTTAGTGAGGTATTTCTGCGGCCTTTCCAGTTGTTGCAGATGTCTTGAGAGGTACATACCAAATGGGGTGTAGTATTCTATAATGGGTCTAATGAGGGATGAGTACAGTTGGACAATGACCTCTTTTTTTCTGGATGAGAAGCCCTTAGTGATGAGATGTGCCACATAGAAGGATTTCCTGACTGTTGTGGTAATGTGGTTATCAAAGGTGAGACCACTGTCCACCTGTGTCCCTAAGTCTCTTATCACACTTTTGTTGTTTAATGTACTGCCACTTATGTGGTAATTCATGGGTACATCTTTTTTTCCCAAAGGGGATAACTATACATTTCTTGGCATTGAGCTTGAGCCCATGACTCTGGCACCAAGCATCTGTTTCTGTAAGGCCTTTTTGTAGAATATCCACATCATGTGGGGATTCAATAATGGCTCCCACTTTGCAGTCATCTGCAAACTTTGTTAGCCAGAGTCCCTTAATGTTGGCCTGTCACCCTGCAATATCCCCCTTTGGATTTTTATCCCTGGAATAATAATTTGTCCTTTGTCATGGCTTAATTGCAAAGTGGTCTGCCACTGTTTCATGGTCACTGTAATGCAGTTGATCAGTGTAGGATGTATCTTATATATTTTTAAGGATCCATATCAGATCCACAAAACCACACTTCCCCGATGACCAAATCACCGAGACTACATCCCGACACCACACATCCCCGACAACAGTAAGTATAAGTATTACGGAACAGAATGTATTCCCATTTCTGCAATACAACTAAAAAACAAATGGTAATGTGTATAGCAGGGGGGCAAGCCCCCCTGCACCCCCCACACCCCCCCCTGCTTAAATATACCAACTACGAGATCACACTGTATTGTGGAAATGGGAATACATCCTGTTCCATACTACTCACCATTGTCGGTGATCTCCTCCATCGGTGATGTGGTCTTGGTGATCTGGTCATCGGGGAAGTGTGGTTTCGTCGATCTGACAGGTTCCCATTTTTAAGCACTCTTTTATCCATGAAGGTGGGATAACATCAAATGCTTGTTTGCAGTCAATCCATGCCATACTTAAATTCTTGCCCTTTTTACAGTTCTCCACTACAACTTTATTTAACAACAAATGATCCTTTGTTCTATATGACTTTCTTTTATTGCCCTTTTATTCTATTGCCATGATTGAGTTTTCTTCTACATGACTATAAACTCTGTCTGCATCATTTCCAGTGTAGTGTTTATATGTTGTCAGAAGGCAAGTTATTGGTCTATAGTTTTTAGGATAACTTGCAGGTTCCCTCTTAAGTAGGAGCATTGTTTTTCCTGTTGTTAACCAGGTTGGTGTCTTTTCAGGGTGAGCATATAAATAGTTCTTACTCATGGCTAAATCTTCAAGCAAAAATGTTAATACTTTTAACCAGAAGTTAGGTACTGCATCTGGGCCTGGTGTTTTCCAATTAGAGGCTTTTCTTAACTTTGTTTCATTCTCTGACTGTTACTTCATCCCATTTCATATCCTGTACATTTAAACGTCTTATACTTTCTTTTACTTCTTCTATCCATATAGCGTCTTCACAAATATTTCTCCAAAATGTATCTATTTCTTCTTTTTTAGGTGGTCTTTTCATTCGTTTTACTTTGTTTCTCAATTCTCTATAAAACTGTTTGGGGTCATCATTAAATTGCTTATTTTGTACTTTTCCTTTATATTTATCTGTGTATCATCTAAGTTTTTCTTCCTGTGCTGATCTTTTCAGTTTATTTGCAATAGTGCATGATAGATCCTGATCCGTTATAATACTGTGCATTGCTTTTATCACGTCTTTCTGAGTATTTTTGTTGATCTGTTCCCTCTTCAATACTCCTCTAACACTGACACTTTTTGCCTTAGTTGCTTTATAGTTTTCTCTATTCGATACTTCCATGATATTATTCGAGTTGTCCACTTTCTCTCCCTCACCTCTCTGTGTTCTTGTGGTAGAACTTTATGAGTTATTAATTTAGCTGCACAGTACTATATCCTGATTACTTCTGTTATATCGCATGGGTCTCTACGGACAGTCCTAATTACTGTGTTCATTTGTTTTATCAACCTTCTGACTTTTGGGGTTTTATTGACCTTCTATTTCTTTCATTGATCTTAATATGTCTATCTATCTCTATTAATTCACACAACTCTTCTCTTAGCTCGTTTTCTTCTAAACTGAGTGCACATTTTTTGTTTTCCATTTCTTGTGGGCATACTACAGAAAGTTCTATAGCATCTTCCTGTGGCACGTTCTCTTCTGTTCCATCCTGTGCCATTCATTGCTCTCTCATATGGGAACTCATTGGCCTATCACTCCTCAGCATTAACTGCATCAGAGTTTCCACAGCTTCCTGTTCCTTCCCTTGCTATCTAGCTTCCTGTGGAAGGCTCCAAAATATCTTCATATAGCATGTGGAAGGCTCCAAAATATCTTCATATAGCACCTGTCCCTGTCCAATTGCTTCCCATTCCACTGGTTTCCTCCTTAATTTGGAGGCTCATTGCTCTCTCCTGTTGTGGTGCTTTCTGAATTAGATTTTCTACACTGAATCTTTCACTTCGCAGGTACTCCGTAACCTCAGTTTCTATTTCTTTAACTCCTCCATTACTAATCTCCTTTTCTACTTTTCCTCTTTGTCTTCTTATTTTTGTATTGTAAAATTTTCCATGTCTGGATACCTTTGCCTGTATTTCTCTTCAAATATCTTTGGTGTTGCTCTTCTTTATTGAATAGTTTTGCTTTCTCCTTTGCATAGATATTACACTATATTAAATCTCTTTTTCTTTCCCATGTCCATATTTCTCCTTCACATGTCTCCTGATGTTCCTGTTTCTCCTTACTTTGGGGGCTCGTTCCATCATGCTGTGATGTAACCTGTGTTAGACCTTCAACATCAAATCCTTCACTTTGCCGGCAATCCAAAATTTCAACTTCTATTTTTTTAACTTCTACTTTACTGATCTTTTTTTCTACATTCTCAATTTGTGATAATATTTTTTTATTGTGAAATTTTCTATGTCAGGATGCTTTTGCCTGTATTTCTCTTTAAATATCTTTGGGGCTGCCTTCTTTATGTTGATTAAGTTGGCTTTCACCTTTGCATAAATATTGCACCATATCAAATGTCTCTTTCTTTCCCATGTCCATATTTCTTTTTATACTTTCCAAAGATATCTAGGTTTTGTTGTTTATATTTTTGCATTTCCTCAGATGTTTCTTTTTCCAAACAGATCAAAGTTTCTTGGTGTATATGCCGTTTTTCACAAATCTGTTGTATTAATGACCACACATTTCTATT
Organism: Protopterus annectens; assembly: GCF_019279795.1. Lineage (NCBI taxonomy): Eukaryota > Metazoa > Chordata > Ceratodontiformes > Protopteridae > Protopterus > Protopterus annectens. Next base: position 59,877,837 of record NC_056750.1, on the reverse strand, counting down.
TGAAGCTTCTGATAGTTTTTCTTGTAGAAGTATTTTTCTTTCCTCTAATTTCTCTCTTAATCTTTTTGTATATCTTGTGTCTGGAAATTCTGAGCTTTTTGCATAATAGAAACAATACATAATTTCTTTCTTATCCTCAATAGTCAAATCTGTCATCTTTATGGCTCTTCTTTGGCCTATCAGTTTTTGTGATTTCTGTGGACTGCAACTTACTTCTACAACAGGGGGACCATCCTCCCCCTGGGCATGGCCCCATTGTAGGGATGTTTCTGTATTTTAAGGATTCTACACTGTCATTTTTTCCAGTCCTGGCAGCAGTGTACCTACCAGGATTGGGCACTTTTTTATCCTGGGCCTTGTGCACTCAGCTATCTTTTTTTTAGTTTTTGATCTACTTGATATATGATATATTATATAAATACAGTCTACATATATATCAGTGTTGCCTTGGTGAGATTTTGTGAAAACAGGGTCCTCCTCATGAAGGTACTCACCAAGACTTGAGGATTAATTCGACTTCAGCACTACACTACCACTCTGCTTTGCTTGATGATTTTTCATCACTCCATTCGGATCCCTTACCTTCAGTGTAGGTAACCTCCTTTACAATCAGCTCATCTCAATGTTGCATTCTGCTCTTCAGATTATGAACACAACTAAGAAAAGCCTTGTGACTCTCATTTTCTTGGGTGGCTACTTTCTTCTCAAACTTGGCTTTGTTAGACTTAATTAAGCGCTTGAGTTGTTGTTTTAATTTAATGATGAGGGCTGTCATTCTGTGTATTAATCTTGTTACATTTAGCCAATAATCCCTTCCTTTTGTTATAAAGCTTCTTGATGTTAAAGATCTTTGGGAGGTTTGTTTTTCCATTTTATGTTTCTCGTGTTTCTACGTGCTACAGACACATTTATGCAGTTGTGGTGTATGTTTCTATTTATTCATCAGGGTTAACTGAGTTTGATGAGGAGTTGAAGCTTACCAATGTATCACTTAGGAGTTGGTAGTTTGTCACAGAGAAATTTTTATAGGTACCTGGGGCAGAAGTGGTCGCTGGATTCAGATTTATTTTGAAGGAGATTATTTCATAGTCAGACCTTACAAGTGATGAAGATACTCAAGGGATGGAGCAAGATGCCCCCTTATTAATAAGCACAAGATTGAAGGTGTTGTTCCCCCTAGTGATTACCCTGACTAATTATGCGACGGTAATTGTACTGACAACGTCCAGGAATCTCAGTGCTTTTGCACTGGTGGTGATGTAGGTTCTCAGTCTATAGTTGAGTTGTTTAAATCACCTATGAAAATGGTATTGCATTTAATACTGACTGACTCCAGTTTTTACAGATAGGCATTGTGGCTTTTTTGGATGTAGAGGGAGTACTATAGCTAGCTAATATATGGTACATGACCTCTCTGATGGATATTTAGACATGATAAAGCTCTAATGCATCATGCTAATTTACCAGCCTTGATGTGAATCTCTTCTGGATGAAGACAAAGACATCTACAGCTTTTTTCCATCCTACACAGTGACTGGTCTAAACATGTTGAAGCTAATATAGTCCTACACAGCTAGATTTTTGCCATTTTAAATCATATTTCTGTAACTACACTGATGCTTACTTTCTCCAGAGTGAGGAGGACTTATAGGGAGTGGAGCTTTTTGGAGTAGGTATGTGTAATTTACAGGTATCGGTAACTGTTTTTGCAGGAGGGCAAGCCACCCTGCACCCCCACACCCCTTGCAAATTATATACACAAACTCCTCAATCACACTACAGTGAGGAAAAGGGTAGATTTCCCAATCCTGACTGTACTGCGATCTGCGTTTAGAATACAATGGTTTAATCTTCTAAGTTCTGATCTTCTGAACTCTCATTCTTTTAACCTTTCAATGTTATTGTCTCGGGGTTGCAAATTTCAGATATGTGTTAATTCAATAAACCAAAGTAGATTCATTGGTAGATATATCTGATGGTCATTTAAAAAATACAATGAGGTGAATAACATCATATTAGGGATAGGTGTAAGCCATCCCCATTGAAACAGTGTGATCTGACTTTCATGTCCTCCCAGGCTGACAAATATTGGATCTCATTTGAATGACACCAAAAACTAAGCCAATTGTTGAAGTCAATTATTTTTTTGCTCATATTGTGGCATCATCTTTGGAGAAAGTAGAACGTTGCTCAATGCTAGGCTCATACCAGCCTGGGGCACATATTCCGAGAGCTTTGTCATGTTTTTCTTCATATAGTCTAGGGAGTTATGCCTCAAGTCATTGATGCTGTCATGAACCAAGAGGGAATCATACTGGTACTTGTTGTACAAGGACGTGTGTGCATGTGTGGTCTGATGGATCCTGGCACCAGACAGACAATTAACATCAATCTTTACTTGCTCAGCCTGGTAGGAGGTACTTCTGCATATCTTGGTGTCACCTATAACCAGAATGTTTGATTTATTGGCTGAACTCTTGGTTTAGCAGACACCTTAGAGGCTTAGTCAGCATCCATGGACCTGGGACTCCTTGTGCTATGTGATGTGGTAGGCTTAACAGGTGGAGAGCATTGATGAGTGTGCTTTGTGCCTGTGTTGTGTTCTGGAGGTCTTTGAGATTTATGTAAGTTACTTAATGTCAGCTATGGGTCTCTTCAGATAGCTAATGAGATTCTTAGATGACATACTTTGGGAAAATTCCAACCATGTTAAGTACAATTTCTCATAAAACAGCCTATTTAGTTTATCGTGATTTTAATGATTTCCATGAACAGATAAACATTAACTATCTTACTCAACTAGTGCAATGTACAGTAATTAATAGTAATTAATCAATATACTGAACCTTCACTGCATGATCATTATCTGAATCTACTCTACAGATATGGCCCTTTTGGATTTGTAAAACTTTCACAGTCCCTGCCCATGCCTGTAGCATAAAACTAATGTGAATTATATTCTAATGAAGGTTTCCAGCATGGGCTTCTTCTCATTGGTTGGAGACAAGTTGGAGCTGGGGTAAATAGAGCTGTAACAGAGGGACTTCTAACACTGTATGATGATGAAGGAAGCATCAGTATATGTCTTTACTATACTGGAAGATTTAAGTCATGTCATTTCATTGTACAACTACAATGGAAGACTTAAGTTATGTCACTTTATTTTACGATGTTGCTTAGCTTATTTTACACTGCACAGCATGCCACTATTTTGAGATGAGTGCCAGGATGTAAATGTTGATGCATTACATTTTAAAAATCAGAAAAAAAGTTGTTTTATTTGTTCATATGTGAATCTCTGTTAAACCATACTGTCTGAATCATGGTATTTATCTTAATTGCCATATTGTACCTGCTATTTTTGCTTGCAGCTATAACAATTACTTGTTCATAGGTTCATAGGTAAGTACTAGGCTATCTGCCCATGGACATTTATAAGCCTAGCCACAGAGTGATGGCTTTCGCCTCCCCATTAGATTAGTAACCTGGGCCTCTGTCAACAGGGCTCCTGAAGTGATCCCAGGGTAGAACTTATGATTACCCATCCACTCATCAAGATTTCTCTTGAAGAGGGTCAGAGAGGAGCTCTGTCGAATATGGATTGGGATTCTATTCCAGAGTGAGGGGAGTCGCTGGGACAGGAATCTATCCCTCCAGTATGTCCTGTTTATTGTTGTACCTAGGTTCAAGTCTCTAGAACGAGTGGGTTCTGAGGGATCTCGTTTTTTTGAGGTGAAGCATGTCCATTAGTTCAGGGTTTGACATGGCCCTATAGGTCAGACATAGGTCACCTCTGAGCAAGACGGTAAGCGACTGAGAAGAGCTGGAGCTTTTTTAGTCATGCTTCATAGGGTAATTGTTTAAGGCCCTTAATCCTCTTAGTGAGGTACTTCTGTGGTCTTTCTAGCTGTTGCAGGTGTCTAGTGACGTACATCCCAAATGGGGCATTGTACTCTATTATGGGCCTAATGAGTGAGGAGTAAAGGGGCACAATCACCTCCTTGGATCTGGATGAGAAACCCTTTGTGATAAGGTGTGCCACACAGAAGGATTTCCTGACCGTTTTGCCTATGTGGTTATCAAAGGAGAGCATGCTATCTACTTGGGTACCCAGGTCCCTAATTACTTCTTCTGTACTTAGTGGATTCCCATCTATGTGGTAGTTTGTAGGTACTTTGTTTTTCCCAAATGGGATTACTATGCATTTTTTGGCATTTAGCTTGAGGCCGTGAGTTTGACACCAGGTGTTTGTCTCTCTGAGACCCTTTTGCAGGATGTCTGTGTCAGCTGGAGAGTCTCCTGTTTTCTTATAATCCTGCTGTATACTTGTGCTTTTATGTACATACTTTTTGGAAAATCATGTGGCTTTTCTGCTTTGTTGCTTCGAGGCCGGGGTTATAGCTGAGAATAGACTCTTCAACAGCTCATTTGACCATTTATCAAATTTAAAATAAATATATACTCACGTCCACTATAAAATAGACTCTCTGAATATCAAGCTAGCAAAATGACTATCGCAAGCTTTTTTACAGTACATCTGTGGCTCTGCTGAAGAAGGCAAATATAAATATTTTGTTTTAATGGTTTGCACTCAGTGGGTTTGTGAAGACAGAGCAGGGGTAAGCCATACTCAACACAAAATTTTTGCAATGGCTGTATGTGTCCTTGGAGACAGTGTGAGATTCTGTAGCATAATTTAGATGGGATAAGACCTGTGAAATGACTTTTGCCATGTGCTTTGCAAGTTTTAATGTTACATCAAGAATTGTCCTAGAGACCTTTGAGCTGTGATTTTGGGGATAGATGTGTTTTTATTATCGTTTAGAACAATAGGATTATGGGCTGCTAGCTTGCGGGTGACATTAGTTTTACTGGGGGTAGATCAGAAGTTTGCTTTCAGTAGTCCAATTACAGAGCATCAATAAGTTGCTTGGAGTTTTGTCTCAAGGATAATGAATGATTTGCTAGACTCAAGAAGTAAAATGTGATCAGCATAAATTACAAGGTTAAACGTGGAATCAAATGCAGGACTACAAGAAGCAGCTCATAGCTCAAATCATTTACACTAACTAAAGCTAGGGTGCTCCTCCTCCATGTTTTGTAGGTAAAGGCTCAGAATATTACTAATTGGTCCTGAATCATTTACACTAACTGAAGCTAGGGTGATCCTCCTCCATGTTTTGTAGGTAAAGGCCCAGAATATTACTAATTGGGCCTGAATCATTTACACTAACTGAAGCTAGGGTGCTCCTCCTCCATGTTTTGTAGGTAAAGGCTCAGAATATTACTAATTGGGCCTGAATCATTTACACTAACTGAAGCTAGGGTGATCCTCCTCCATGTTTTGTAGGTAAAGGCCCAGAATATTACTAATTGGTCCTGAATCATTTACACTAACTGAAGCTAGGGTGCTCCTCCTCCATGTTTTGTAGGTAAATGCTCAGAATATTACTAATTGGGCCTGAATCATTTACACTAACTGAAGCTAGGGTGCTCCTCCTCTATGTTTTGTAGGTAAATGCTCAGAATATTACTAATTGGGCCTGAATCATTTACACTAACTGAAGCTAGGGAGCTCCTCCTCCATGTTTTGTAGATAAAGGCTCAGAATATTACTAATTGGGCCTGAATCATTTACACTAACTGAAGCTAGGGTGCTCCTCCTCCATGTTTTGTAGGTAAATGCTCAGAATATTACTAATTGGGCCTGAATCATTTACACTAACTGAAGCTAGGGTGCTCCTCCTCCATGTTTTGTAGGTAAAGGCCCAGAATATTACTAATTGGTCCTGAATCATTTACACTAACTGAAGTTAGGGTGCTCCTCCTCTATGTTTTGTAGGTAAATGCTCAGAATATTACTAATTGGTCCTGAATCATTTACACTAACTGAAGCTAGGGTGCTCCTCCTCTATGTTTTGTAGGTAAATGCTCAGAATATTACTAATTGGTCCTGAATCATTTACACTAACTGAAGCTAGAGCTCCTCCTCCATGTTTTGTAGGTAAAGGCCCAGAATATTACTAATTGGGCCTGAATCATTTACACTAACTGAAGCTAGGGAGCTCCTCCTCCATGTTTTGTAGGTAAAGGCCCAGAATATTACTAATTGGTCCTGAATCATTTACACTAACTGAAGCTAGGGAGCTCCTCCTCCATGTTTTGTAGGTAAAGGCCCAGAATATTACTAATTGGGCCTGAATCATTTACACTAACTGAAGCTAGGGTGCTCCTCCTCTATGTTTTGTAGGTAAATGCTCAGAATATTACTAATTGGTCCTGAATCATTTACACTAACTGAAGCTAGGGAGCTCCTCCTCCATGTTTTGTAGGTAAAGGCCCAGAATATTACTAATTGGGCCTGAATCATTTACACTAACTGAAGCTAGGGAGCTCCTCCTCCATGTTTTGTAGGTAAAGGCCCAGAATATTACTAATTGGTCCTGAATCATTTACACTAACTGAAGCTAGGGAGCTCCTCCTCCATGTTTTGTAGGTAAAGGCCCAGAATATTACTAATTGGGCCTGAATCATTTACACTAACTGAAGCTAGGGTGCTCCTCCTCTATGTTTTGTAGGTAAATGCTCAGAATATTACTAATTGGTCCTGAATCATTTACACTAACTGAAGCTAGGGTGCTCCTCCTCTATGTTTTGTAGGTAAATGCTCAGAATATTACTAATTGGTCCTGAATCATTTACACTAACTGAAGCTAGGGAGCTCCTCCTCCATGTTTTGTAGGTAAAGGCCCAGAATATTACTAATTGGGCCTGAATCATTTACACTAACTGAAGCTAGGGTGCTCCTCCTCTATGTTTTGTAGGTAAATGCTCAGAATATTACTAATTGGTCCTGAATCATTTACACTAACTGAAGCTAGGGTGCTCCTCCTCTATGTTTTGTAGGTAAATGCTCAGAATATTACTAATTGGGCCTGAATCATTTACACTAACTGAAGCTAGGGTGCTCCTCCTCTATGTTTTGTAGGTAAATGCTCAGAATATTACTAATTGGTCCTGAATCATTTACACTAACTGAAGCTAGGGAGCTCCTCCTCCATGTTTTGTAGGTAAAGGCCCAGAATATTACTAATTGGGCCTGAATCATTTACACTAACTGAAGCTAGGGTGCTCCTCCTCTATGTTTTGTAGGTAAATGCTCAGAATATTACTAATTGGTCCTGAATCATTTACACTAACTGAAGCTAGGGTGCTCCTCCTCTATGTTTTGTAGGTAAATGCTCAGAATATTACTAATTGGTCCTGAATCATTTACACTAACTGAAGCTAGGGAGCTCCTCCTCCATGTTTTGTAGGTAAATGCTCAGAATATTACTAATTGGGCCTGAATCATTTACACTAACTGAAGCTAGGGTGCTCCTCCTCTATGTTTTGTAGGTAAATGCTCAGAATATTACTAATTGGGCCTGAATCATTTACACTAACTGAAGCTAGGGTGCTCCTCCTCTATGTTTTGTAGGTAAATGCTCAGAATATTACTAATTGGGCCTGAATCATTTACACTAACTGAAGCTAGGGTGATCCTCCTCCATGTTTTGTAGGTAAAGGCCCAGAATATTACTAATTGGTCCTGAATCATTTACACTAACTGAAGCTAGGGTGCTCCTCCTCTATGTTTTGTAGGTAAATGCTCAGAATATTACTAATTGGGCCTGAATCATTTACACTAACTGAAGCTAGGGAGCTCCTCCTCCATGTTTTGTAGGTAAAGGCCCAGAATATTACTAATTGGGGAGGTAGAGATCAGGGTCCCACTGCAGACAATTTGTTTATAAATATTCCTGAAAGGACCTTGGTAGAATAGTAACAAGGTGCTGAAGATGTCCTTGCAGAAAATGGAAATAAACTGTAATGTCCATTATAGAGGTTATGATATATAAGAAAAATGCTTTTAGTTAGTAATTTTTGATGCATTCATTATATTTGCAAATATTGTTACCATGCTTACTGTTCATATTTACTTGAATATATCTACTGTATACATTTACAAATTTGCTTACTTTATGTTAGGCTCTATAACGTATATCGCATTAGTACTGTCAGCTAATTGTTTGATGTCATTCGTTACATTTTGCATTATTGGTACCGTGTTTGCTATTCCTATTTATAGGTTCATTTACTTGCTTAGTCACAATATTACACACTCTGTGAATTACTTCTGGTGGCAATTTTTTTGCAGTGCATGGTTAGTACTAAAAGACGACCCCAGCAAGGCTTCATCATTAAAATCATCCAAAGATATTTATTTTATTTTTACTTTATTTTACATTTGTTTACTGGGAAGGTCCGACTGGACACAGGTCCATTTTCAGCGGAGGCCCGGAGAGAAAAGCTCCAAAATACTAAGCACAGAAATACAATATAATGTAACATAATATAATATAATATAATATAATATAACAGTATAATATAATATAATATAGCATATAATATAATATAATGTAATATAATATAATATAATATAATATAATATAATATAATATAACAGTATAATATAATATAATATAGCATATAATATAATATAATATAATGTAATATAATATAATATAATATAATATAATATAATGTAATATAATATAATATAATATAATACATGGGAGAAAAGTGAGAATAGCATACATATCAGATTACAGTGAAGTAGAAATTAAACAATAAAAGTTGGCAATTCATAAAGTACATTTATTTATTTATTTATTTAATTTTACATTTGTTGATCGGGATTGTCTGACTGAGCTGAAGAGCCCTTTTTCAGCGGACGCCCGAGGAGAAAAGCTCCAACATATTATGCAATTTTCATTATAAATTAGCATTAAACAGCAATGTTACAGGATTATTACAAGGCATTAAGTAGCAATACAGCGTTATAAAGTGTCAATAATCAGGAGTATAGCAAAACTATTTCAAGGTGTATAAAAATAAATCTGTCATTAAAATGAGTATAGTTTTTGGGGTAAGTGGTTACAAAAACCCAGTTTTATCATGCTGTAGTTGCATGAAGGCAAGGCAATTACATAAATCAGATTAGCAAAAACATTTTTTTTGAAACATGAATACAGGAATGGGGATAGGTGATGTGAAGGATAGAATTAGGTAAGAATAAAGTTTGTTACTGTAGGATGTTAGGTTGAGGGAACAGGTATAGTTTGCAAGTGTTATAGAAGACCGATATTAGTACTGTAAAGTAAATATCAACAGATTAACAAGCTTTCAAGTCAACAACTGGTGACCCTTAGCAGAATCCTGGAAAACAGTGCATTCATATTGCTTAACCTGGGATGTAGCATGAGCAAAGCCAATTTTTTAGATAGTGGGTTGTCAAGAGTTTTTTAAATTGGATAGTAGAGGAAGTAGAGGTTATGTGACTTGGCAGTGAATTCCAGATTCTGGCTATGATGTAGGCAAAGAGAGATTTACCAGCATCATTTTTATATTTGATGACAGTTATGAGGTTCGGGTTACTAGATCTTAAGGCTCTAGTGGTAGGTGTGGGGCTGAATAAGATGCTGGAGTGCTGGGGTTTTATCTGGAAGGTAATATAGATTGTGTGCTATTGAGAGTTGATTGAGTAGCAGTAGTTTAGGTAGCTCAAGCCAGTTGAGCTGCTTAAGGGATGGACAGTGATGGGTCCTGTATGAGGCTTCAGTAGAAAACTTGGCTATCTTGTTGTAACAAGATTCCATTTTCTTTGGTTCTGTGTGATGGAGATTAGTTAAAACAGGGGAAGCATAGAGGAGGATGGATAAGAGATGGGTCCTTGCAATCACGGCTTTGGCATTTTTAGTGATGAACTGTTTGTTCCTATAGAGGAGTCCACATTTTTTGTTACTTTCTTGATGGTTTGTGCTATGTGGATGTCAAATTTCAGATGATTGTCAAATTCTATACATAGTAGTTTGGTGTGTGTGCTTGGAGTGATTGGAATCTTGTCTTTGGAGTTTATGGTAAAATCATTGTTTAGAGGGGGAGATCTACTAGGACTGAAAATAATTATTTTTTTTGGGAGGGATTAAGAATAAGTTTGGTGTTTGTAAAACATTTCGGCTAGAGTAAAGTTAGTTTGTGTTAGGGTTTGTAGTTCCTTTAGGGATGGGGCGGCAGTTATAATGGTGGTGCCATTAGAGTATTGCATGACTGACGCAGTGGGTAAGGCTGAAGAGATATGGTTGGTAAATAAAGAGAAGAGCAATGGGCCGAGGCTGGACCCTTGTGGGACTCCTATGGATACTGGTAGTAGGGGGACAGCTGGTCTTGCCATAGAACTGCTTGCTGACAGCCTGATACATAGTTATTGAACCATGATATAGAGGATGTGCATATGTTATGGCTAGATTGAGCTTCAAGAAGCATACTGTGGTTGACCATGTCAAAGGCTTTTGATTGATAAGTCTAAGAATATCGAAGATACGAGTAGACCCTTGTTTCTATGGTGGTTGACTAGGTTGGTAAATGATAGTAGCGCTGTTATTGTGCTGTGGGAAGGTCTAATGCCATGTTGAGATTTGGAAAGCAGGGTGTTTTTTGCAGGTACTGCATTAGTTGAGAATGAACTTTCTAATATTTTGGATAAAGGAGATAGAATTGTGATTGGGTGATAGTTGGTGGGTTCTAGGGAGGTGCCTCCTTTGTGCAGTGGAATAATATGTGATATTTTCCATGAGGGGGTACCTTGCATTCTGATAGTGACCTGTTTATGAGAATAAACACTGGATAGGCTATGGCTTCGGCTGATATCTGTAGGAATTCTGCTAGAAGGTTTTAAGCTGTTAGTGTGGTTGGTTTAATTTTTTTAAGGAGTTTAGAAATTACCGTAGTGGGCACTGGGTGCAGGAAAAAGCTGGAGGTATTGTTTTGTATATTGCTGTGGGTTGGGGTAGTTATCGGTATGGGGATATTATTAGTATTTTGGGTATTAGCAAGTATTTGGATTGTTTCTGCAAAGTATTTGTTAAATTGTGTGATAATTTTATCATGGTTATTTGGTAACAAAGGGGTTGGAGTAGTGGATTTGCCTGGGTGCAGTAAACCATTTATTGTGGCCCAGAATATTTGAGAGTTGTGAGCATGTTTTTCTTGCATGTTTTTGTAGTAATTAATTTTGTCAGCTTTAACAACCTGCACTCCATTGAAAGTCTAAATGCATGGGCATTGGCTAACTTCAACCAGGAAACTATCATTCTAGGTGACTTCAACCTTGACTGGCATTCCTGCACATCCAGCAACCCCACAACATTTCTAAATCTATTCAACTTCACCCAAACAATAGCCTGTTCTACCTGCATCAACAAACATTCCAAAAAACAGTCTACATTAGACTGGATTTTAACTAATAAGCCCAGCCTTGGTTACTTGACAGGGTGTCTCCCTGATTCCCTCTGTGACCACACTCCTACCTTCCTTTTCAGAAAACGTGTCCACACTCTTCACAACATAAGTTACAAATACATACATAGTCAGAAAACTTCTCCCCCTCATTATTAATTCAACTACTTCAACAACACAACTGGGTACCTCTCAAGGACCTCCAACTAGATCTAGCAGTTCAATACTTCAACAATACCTTCCTTATGATACTAAACAATCTTGCTCCCATCAGGAAGATTTGCTCAAATGCCAAACCCTTACCCTGGTTAACAACAGAGACAAAATTGTTGCTAAAACACAAAGACAGGGCATGGGCCACCTACCACACCACAAGAGACAACTCAAGTCTCTCTAACTACCAACAGCTTAGAAATCTAGCTAAAAAACAAATCAAGAAAGACAAACAAAGCTACTTCCTGACATGTAAACAGACAAACCAAAACAATCCCCAGAAATTCTGGCAAAGCATCAACCATCTCCTCAAACCCAGCCATTCCCCAACCCCAGCCCCTACCTCTTCAAACAACACTGACCTAATAGCTAATCAATTCAACTCTCATTTTATTAATACTGTCACCTCCATGTTAGGTGAATAACCTAACAAAGAACTTACTCTTCCCCTATCGCCTCTAGATAATCCCACCTGCTTCAACTTTACACCTATCCAAACTAGCTACATAAAAACACTCCTGGCCAAACCTAAACCCTGCTGTGTTGCAGCTGTCAAACTCTCAAATGAATTCCTAAAAGCAGCTGCCCCTGCTATTGCCTACCCCATAACTATCCTGATTAACCGATCCTTTTCAGAACAATACGTCCCAATGATATGGAAGATATCCCATATCATTCCCCTTCACAAAGGTGGGCCATCCAAAGAACTTACAAACTACTGTCCCATAGCCATCCTGTCTCCCCTTGGAAAAATTCTTGAAAAGTGCATCCACAATCAACTCCTAAATCACCTCCTCACTAACAACCTATTATCCAGTTCCCAGCATGGATTTAGACCCAAACATAGTACCACCACTGCCCTGCTATCATTCACCAATATCATTCATCAACTGTTAAATGATGGACAACTTGTCTCCTCCATCTTTCTTGATATGTCCAAAGCTTTTGACACAGTTTCCCATCAGCTACTACTTAACAAACTCTCATCCTATGGTCTAGAATCTACATCTTGGTTTAAAAGCTATCTTTCCAATTATCATCAAGATACTAAATGGAAAAATGACCTCTCCCCTCTTCTCCCCATCTCTGTAGAGTACCCCAAGGCTCCATACTTGGCCCACTCCTTTTTAGCATATTTACAATGATCTCTGCTCTGCAAATAATCACGCCTCCGTTGTCCAATATGCTGACGATTCTACATTTATTTGTTCAGCCCCATCTCCCCAGGACCTTCAAACAAAAATGCAAAATCTTATTCTAAACCCAAACAAAACCAAGATAATAGTCTTCAGTAATAAGAAATCCAACCCCAGACATTCTCTACTCTCAATCCTCTCATCCAATGGCACCAAGCTGGTTCCCACTAGCCATACTAAACTCCTAGGTGTAACAATTGATGAACATCTAAAAGTTGACATATTTCTTTGACAATCAAAAAAGTGCATACCAAACTAGGTGCCCTCTACAGAGCAAAGCCATTCCTAACCCACAACACTAGACTGGCCACTGCCCAGTCTCACCTGCTCTCAACTCTATTGTATGGCTCTCACATGTTCACCAATCTGCGTAAGACTGACCTCAATAATCTAGAAGCTTGCTACAACAGAATAGCCAAATTCACAACCAGCCACCCAAACAGAACTCTCCACTGCTCATCTCTCTCAGCAAAACTGGCTAGAACTACCCAACCTCCTATCCTTCAATCAACTCACCATAGTCCATAAAGTTGTTCACCAACCCAACAAACTCCCTGCTCTTGCTAACCTAGTACAACCCAGCCACAATGTCAGGCCCCTCAGATCCTCAGGAAAAACTCATGCTACAAGTTACCCGCTCCCACAACCTTCATGGGGACTCTCTATACTCACACAAGATGGCCAAGCTGTGGAACACAATTCCTCAGCCCATCTCAAAAAACCCAAACTGCCAGGAATTCAAAAAAACTACTAAAAGAATTCCTAGCAAATCATTGGCTCTGCTCCTGCCACAGTCCAGGCTAATTATCACCCCTTACCCTTCCTCCCTCCCACAATATTACTCACTCTTAAATCCTCCTAAACCTACTATTTCTCACCTACTCAGCTTACTGCAAGCTTCTGTCGTACCTTTCCTCTCAACTGAACAACTAATAATAATAATAATAATAATAATAATAATAATAATAATAATAATAATAATAATAATAATAATAATAATAATAATAATAATAATAATAATAATAATAATAATAATAATAATAATAATAATAATAATAATAATAATAATAATAATAATAATAATAATAATAATAATAATAATAATAATAATAATAATAATAATAATAATAATAATAATAATAATAATAATAATAATATAGAACTATCTGTTTAATAGCGTGTCTTCTCTCTTACAAACATTGTATTCTCAACTAGCAGTAACTGTTTGTTGTAATTTCTATTGCTTCTCCCCATCCAGATGCTGTCATTCTGTCAACTAAATTCATGTACTTTAACTGTATAAATCTGAACTCTAACCATATTGTAATGTAGTTGTATACTAGCTTCTTAGCTATGCTTGTATCACCTGTAATAATATGCATTGTACTTAACTTCTTAATTGTTTTATTGTTTTATCTATTGGAGCTTTTCTCCCCGGGTCCCTGCTGAAAATGGGCTCCTGGCACAGTCAGACACTACCTGGCTAACAAATGAAATAAATACATGAATAAATAAATAAATAGCTTTTGGGCTTTGTTGCAGAGTTCCAGATAATTTTGTCTCAGAGTAGTGGTTTTGTTTTTGTGATATTTTGTCCAGGCCTTGTCCCTGTCTTTCATTATAGTTTTAGTATCTTTTGTTAGCCATGGGGCATAGTCAGTTTTTATTCTTATAGTTCGGGAGAGAGCATGATAGTTTAGGATTTCTAGGAAGGTAGAGTTAAAGTACTGCATGGCTTTGTCTAGTGGTAGTTGTTTTAGGGAAGTCCAATTACAGGATTTTAGTGCATTGGTGAAGTCTGAGGCTCAAAAGTTCCTTTTATTACGTACTGTTCTGAGGGTGGGTTGGCTGATGCAGTGGGATGCAGTGGATTCTGTTCCTAATTAGGTAGGTTGATTGATGGTCACTTAGACTATCAGGAAGACAGCCAGATTTCTGAGTGAGAGTAGGGTCAGATAACAGTGTCCAGTCTAAAATGGACTGGTGTTTGGATGTTTTGTCAATTCTAGTTGCGGTAGATATGATTTGGGTAAATCTATGGAGGTTAATGTGGGTAGTGGGATTGTGGCTGGAGCAGTTAAGCCAATCAATATTAAAGTCACCTAACAGTATAGTTTCCTGTGGAAGGGAGTTTGAGATCCAGTTTAGCAGGCTTTCCATCATAGTAATGTTATTGCCTGGTGGAATATAGCCAATTGCAATGATGATATGTTTGTTGGAGTTTAGCTTTAATTTGGCAAGGATTAGTTCTATGTCTTTGATTTCCTGGGTATTGTAATCAATTTGTTCTATGTTGAGATGATTGTGAAATAATATTGCTACACCTCCTCCCTTTTTCTCTATTCTATCTCTACGAATAATATTGTAGCCTGGGGCTGTGATCTCATTATTGTGGTGTTCTGGTTTTAGCCATGTTCCAGTTAACATGACAATCTGGTTTATATAAAGCAAGTAGGGCATGAAGGTCTTGTATTTTGTTAAGTATACTTCTTACATTTATGTTGACATGGAGGAGAGATGAGGTAGGTCTGTGGTATAGAGGAGTTAGGTGATTTGGGATTGCGTTGGGGCCCTCAATTCACTTGTATGTTGCCACAGCAAGTGAGTGTTTGGAGTAGTTGTTGATACAGTTTAGTTAGTCTATGTATGATTTTTGTTTATCTTTGAGAAGAGTGCAGGTTAGTTTTACATGTTAGCTTATTGTATAAGTAAGAAAGAAAAGGATTTGGAGGAGTTAAGGTTGTTTTTTGATATAGGGCAGTGTTTTACTTTTATAGGATTGACTATGGATTGTGTCTGCCACGAGGGCGGGGTGTTGATATGAAGTTGAGTGTAGTAAGAGGTGAAGATGGTAAGCAGGATTAGGGTGGGGATTGTTATTGGTTATTGTTTTCTCTAGGAGGTGGGAAAGGATTTGCAGGTGCTATCCTTCCTGGGAAATGGTACTTCCATCTGTGATCTCCCAGAACTGAGGGTATACCGCAAGTTTTTATTTTTTTATTTTTGGAGGATTGGCTGATCACCAAGGCATGAGGTATTGATATATTGATGTATTTGTAAGAATAGTTGTTGGGAAGTTAGTTAACTTTCCATCAGCTGCCTTGGCAGGAGGTTAGATGTTCCTTAAGCTAATCAATAGAAGTGGCTACAGTTATATGTTTGGAAAATTTGAGAAGGTTATCTTAATCTTTTCCAGTCCATTTATTTTATTGGAATAAAATACTCATTAGAGCTGGAGATTGATGGGTTTAGTCAGTTGATGGTTATGTACAGGATTATGGCATGTGATGTAGAGGATTATGGCATGTGATGTACAGGATTATGACGTGATAAGCTATACTTGGGCATTGCATGGGGAAATATATTTAGACTTCAGAATAACATTGCATATTTTTTAACATTGTATGAGGCTGATAGATTTGATGAACGTTTAAGGAGAAAATGTTTTTGATTTTTTCTCATGGGTATTGGATCTTTAAGAACAGTACTGCAATGGGTCTGTGTGCCAAGCATGTTGTTTTATTTGTCAGAGTTCTTCTCCTGGTCTCCTGAATAAATTATGCAGCTACCTAGCTGAGAAACCTTTATAGGGTATGGTAAATATGCTATTAGAAGAAGATGTCCCAAGAGGATTGTATTTTTACCTAACTTGTGATGACAGCTTTGCCAGACTGTAGACTGACCATTAAGAAGACTCAAGCTCTCCAAGTGAAAGTGATGGCATGCAGGGTCATTGCCTTGCAATGGAAGTTTCCCCTCCAGTTTAAAACCTGAGCTGGAATTCTAATCATCCCCTGGCAGAATCATACCAGCCATTACTTTGCGAGTGTGGGTCAGTTCATGGCCTCATAAGGAAATGAACTACAGAATCCTATACACTCTTCCTCAGTTACAGCCATCATCTGTACCCCTTTTATAAGGGTGCTGAGCTGATAAGTATAACCTACTTGGCCTAGTACTATTGTTGTTCAGAGTGTCACTGTTGGATACTGTCGATGGTACTATTATTTCTTTAGTCTTAGTACAGAATTTGTTTCTGTAAATATTGATAGCTTTACTATGAAAAATAAAGAGGTATTTTCAAAAACAAGTTTCTTGAATAGCCAGAACTCCTATATTACCACAGATTCTGACTAGCAAGTTTACCAAGCTATTAAACAAAGTAAGTTCTTGTAATTTTGTTTTGTAATTTTAATTTAATTTTATAATTTTATTTTATTTTATTTATTTTTTTATTTTACATTTGTTGACTGGGAAAGTCCGACTGGATATATGTCCATTTTCAGCAGAGGCCCAGGGAGAAAAGCTCCAAATACAGTAACGGAATTTTGAAAACATAGTTAAAAAGGATTTTTGACTATTAAGACACAACTTAAATTTTAAACATAATTCATATACATATTTTTTACAAGTACAGTCATAGAGAATAACATAACACAGAGAGTTATTACATAGCTAAACAAAAAATCTTTAGGAATAGTTAAAAAAAGGGAAATAATGAAAGCAAGAGGAATCCAGTACCAATAGACTTAAAAATGAGAAGCAGTTGATGGTCACTTAGACTACCAGGACGACAGCCAGATTTCTGAGCGAGCGTGGGGTCAGATAACAAAAATAATTAATTTAATTATAAATAGAGTCACCACAATCCAAAGTATGGAGGTGTTGGCATTTATCTGCACTTTCCTGTACTCAAGTCATTCAAAAATCTAAATCTGTCAATAAATGAACGAGTCAGTTACACATGTAATAAAAAACATGCACATTAATAGCCATTACTGTTTATTTGTATGTCATTTGAAAGATCATAGATTATTTGTTCAAATTATTTTGCTTATAACTGGTCTGAGCATTCCTCAAACTGTTATTATTTTTGTGATAAACCCATGTAACACATTTATCTTAAGATCCACTAGGAGATGTCTAGAGATTGATACAGGTTACACTGCTGTGGTTATAAATTACTTTATATCTCTTTATACCTTAAGATGCAACAGAGCAACATGCATGTCCGCTGTCTTGTAATCACTACTTGTGCCATCTGAGAAAAGAAACAAATCTTCCTAGTCCGATACTGTCGAAACAATTTAATACTGATCATATTGAAAATATCATGTCAAAAAAAAATTTTAATCTGTCTATGTATGCAACATTCTTGTTGAGAAAATTTAACTAATTTATTTATTTTTTTATCATCAGAGGATTCCCCTTTAAATTTGAGACTTTTCATATTACTAATTTGAGGATTTGTAACTTTCACATCAAGTAAAAAGGGTACACAACTGAATGTGCAGTTCCTAATTTATAGTATAGCTGTTCCACAGGACAGCATTGTAAATAAAGCCTGTATATACATTATTTTAACTGTGACAATAAACACAACAGAAATATAAGTAAACCAACATAAAATATAACCTTTACATATTGTACAATTTTATGGAAAAATGATACAGAGAATGTAAAATATCTCATCTAAGAGGTACATTATGTAGCTCATAAAAAAATATTATGCAGATTCCATAGGGCAATACTAGTTTTTCCTGACCATATCATTTTCACGGAGAGGATGCCATGACACAGCCAAGTTTTGGAGAACATGCAGTCTGGATACATAAGGGTTGCAACTTGGGTTGTTTTGAAGCCATATACAAAGAAAATGCAACAGGCTTTAACAAATGTCTAATTGGCTGGCGTCTATCCAGCGATCTCCATTATGCCTGGCCTGCATTATTTGATCCACATACTGGCCTAAGCACTTTCTGTGCCTGTCATGTCCTTTTCTAAGCAAAGTCAACCTTCTGGAAATTCTGGCATAACAAGGTTTACAGTAAATCCCAGTGTGAAACACATGACGGTTTCCCTTCTCAGTGGCAGACAGCTTAATAATAAATCAAAATTCTGCTTTGGTGAGTGATTTCTACTAGTCATCATTTAACTGGGGTATCTATACTATACCTCAGAGGCTTGGTAAACCCAAAGATCCGTAGACTTAATAAGCGCTAATTCCTTTGTACCTACATTGTAACTTACAAAATTCCTTGGGACATTGACACGTCAGTAATAGTTTGGTAAATTTGGGACAAGCTTGGCTATTCTTAAAATGGCATTTAGACTGATAGCATAGTAACCACTTATGAACCTATAATTGCTGATGAGGCTAAACATTTTCAGTAAAACCAAATCTGCAAATAAAAATTGCGAGACAAAATCAGTGAACTGTATGAACGTCCATAGTGATTGCCCCTGGTATTCAGAAATTCAAAAATGCTTTTAAAATATCTAGTGATGATGGTTAGCAAGTGATGGGAACTGCCATGCAACAGAAAGGGTGCTGTAGAACTTAAGGTCGACCTGTAGTTGGGAATATAAAAGGAACAGGTGCATTCTTACCATATCAATTGATCTGCAATGAAGACACTCATTAGTGGTTTCTAGGCTGAGTTATCCATGTCCTGCATTCAGATATGGTATCATAGGTTCATAGGTTCATAGGTAAACTATGCCTATTATTTTGTTGTGCCTCTGTCAAGCAGTGACACTGAGCAAGCGGTATGAGACTGAAATAGAGCTGAGTTCTTTTCAGTCGCAGCATATAAGACATATTTTTGGACCCCTTTTATCCTTTTGTGAGAACTTTTTTGGGCTCTTTCCAGCTGCTGTGGTGGTCAGGTCAGATACATTCCGGGGGGGCATTGTACTCAATCATAGGTCTAATGAGTGATGAGTACAGGGGGACGATGACCTTCCTTGATCTGAAATGATCAGGTGGGCAATGTAGAAGGTTTTTCTAACTACTTTAGCAACATGAGTGTCAAACAAAGGCTACTGTCAACCTGGTCCCCCAGATCCTCCTGATGACTCTCTCTGTGCTCAGTGATTGCCACCATGGTGGTAGCTAGTTGTTTTTGTTTTCCTTTTTCCATTCATATGATTTTACTTTTTTTGCCTTTTAGCCATGGCTCTGCTGGCAGTTCTCCCAGTTCTGTCTGGCCCCTGTCTGGTCTTCTGTCCAGATGTCGTGTTAGTTTTATGGCATGTTTGCTGGTTTTAGTTCATTGTCAAACTTGTGTGTCCTGTGTTCCTGTGTTTGCTTTTTGTACTTCAGAATGATATAGGCTGAGTTATCCATGTCCAGCATTCAGATATGTCATCATATAGGCTGAGTTACCCATATCCAGCATTCATATAGGCTGAGTTATCCATATCCAGCATTCAGATATGGCATCATATAGGCTGAGTTATCCACGTCCGGCATTCAGATATGGCATCGTTTATTAGGAGCTCATGCTATTTGGCATGATCATGCACAAAAAACAGTGCATGATGCAACATCACACAATGAATACATATCTGTGCATTTCCCCTGTGCTCACTAGTTTGCCTCCTTGCCCCTGCAGAGGATATTCTTGCAAATCAAGAAAGAAGAATGAGGATTTGTGGTCCCATGCTACCACATGTGTGTACTTGCTTCTTTTATTAGGAAGTCTCCAGAAGAAGTGTCCTGAGTGACTGGACACCCATGAGGATGGTGAGGAGGTGCCAGGAGATCCTGATCCATGAAAGAGGATTGCCATCATAGTCAAACTAAAGGGGTACTAGCATTTATTTATTTATTTATTTAATTATTTATTTATTGATGTATTTATTTATTTATTAACTTTGCTTTGGTGGTCTGGTCCTCAGACTATTTTTAGCTATGACCCAGGCCAGCTAGGCAGTTGAAGATTTCAACATTCAGTTACCATTCTGTACAAGTGTACCATATGAGTGCAACATGGACATTTATAGAGAAAAAACACTAGCCAGAAACATAATACAAAAAGTAAATGTAGTTACAAATCATATATGCTGTACAATAATGGAGTGTAACAAGCACTTCAGTGAACAGAGGAATAAACACTGTAAAGAAATAAGAAATATTTATAATATTGAAGGGGTACTAGGTTCATAGTTTTATAGGTAGGTACTAGGCTATCTGCCCAAAGGCATTTATAAGCCTAGCCAGAATGAGTTGGCTTTAAACGCCCCCTTAGATTAGGTCCCTGTGCCTCTATCGAGCAAAGCCACTGAAGTGATCCCTGGGGTAAACTTTCTGTTTCCCATCCACTCGTCAGGGTTACTTTTGAAGAGTGTTAGTGAGGACCTCTGCCTAATGTAGATTGGGATCTTGTTCCAAAGCATGGGAAGTCTCCGGCACAGGAATCTATCCCTCTCCCTCTACCTCTCGCATGATATTAAAAATGAATTTACCCCAAACTGAAGTATCAAAATTATTCTACAGAACTAATGAAAGACTGGCAACACATTTTTCCTGTAATTCATGAATAGAAATGTTCTATTAAATATGGTTTGATGACGTTTCTTGATAAGTAGCAAACTACAAGCACCTTACTTAATTTTACTAGGTAATGTTTATCTATTGGTGGTGAATATCACACCAATGAACACATTCACACCTGTACAAGTAGATTGTTAGAAGTAAGAAGTCGTGCTTAGTCTAAGTTAGTTGTTGGGTATCACACTTAGCTTGTGCCCACATGATGGCACTTGCACTCCTTTTTTGAGACTGAATCAGCTGTTTGTAGTAGACAGCTCCATGATGTGGGTGCCAGCTTAGAGAAAGCTCTTTCATCTATTGCTTTTCTGATATGAGGGTTAGAGAGGGAGACTGCATTATCAGAAGATGACAGCAGATAATATCTGACATATCTAACTTGCAGAACCCTTCTCTGATGAGGATAAAATCACAATGAGAACACTTACCTGGCTAGTAGGAGATAGAGGCAAACCTAGGAACAGTCTACCAAGTGACACCTACATTCTACCCTAAGTAAGGCTGGACTTGTGAGCCATGGATTAAAACCCTGTTTGTAGAGCTTCAAATTACCAAAAGGACATGGATAATAGGGCTCTTGAAGTACTATTAGCTAGATCAGAACATTCAGCAGAAAGACCCGAGACAGCAACTAAGAAGATGGATGGCAAAAATTCTCTGATCACATGAAATATGTAACGCTACATCTGCTAAGTGAGAAGGACCACAACGGAAGGGACTACACAGGCTATACAAGCTGTGCTTGGAAAGGTGAATCATAGCAGACTCATCTCCTCCTTACTTTTAGACTATTCACCCACAGGAGAACAAGAACCCCAGGAGCAAAAGGCAGAATCTGGTGCAAATGAAGAAGGCCCAAAAGGAGCTCATTGCACACCAAGATGGACAATATGGTATGTTTCTGATGTTCTGGCTGAAGCCAAACTGCCAGCATGGCAACTCCAGTTCTCACTGTGTAAAGAGAACAAGCTTTTATTCTAGAAAAAGTTGTTTCTTTTCCATGTGTAGAATCCCCCCCCACCCCCACCCCCCAACAAGATCTCAGGTTTTGGAGATTGATATTAAACCAAACAAAAGAAGGTGGGAATCGGGATCCAGAAAGAATAAAATTACCTCTATCTCTGCAAAGATCAGTCAGAACTGTTATGATCTGTCCACACAGAGGCCAAAGAGAAATCTATCTTTCAAGTCCCAGCTCGAGTAATACTAGCCAGAACCCCTGGGACAACTATGGGAACTCTAGTCATGCAGAGTCAGAATGCAGTCAGACTGCAGGTGGGATCTCCTCCCACGAGCAGTGCTGCATCTAGTCTGCTCACTCAGCAGCAAAGGATGTCATAGATAGCAGGGTAAAATTAGGTAAGGAGTTGTGTAGATATAAGAAAGGGGGACTATAGTAGAGATTACCCCATCCAATAGCCAAGTCACAAAGCATGGAGACCCTATTGCTGTAGGCAGGGAGAGAGACAGAGAAGTCATAACCCCTCTCTGGGTCTTATCTGAGGAGGAAAAGAAGAAGATTGTTAAGCATAATAGTTAAGGTCTTTATTTCACAGGTGTAAGGTTTAATTCTGACCTGTAGTTATTGGCTATGCTTGTAATAATGTGCAGACAGGTAGGCTAACATTTATCTATGAACTTACAGGAGCAAACTAGAGGTTGCCTGCCCCCTTGGTAGGGGTGCCTGTAACTGCTTAGAATAACAGGAATGCAAAGGATAGTGAAGCTGCTCCCAAAGTAGATGAAGACTGTCTCTTATGGAAGAAGATAGACCCACTGTCTCTTCTGGCTGAACAGCCAGTTTTCTCAAATGGGGTATCCGGGGGGCTGCTTTGAGATCATCCACCCCAGATGACTGAAACTAAGCTTACATCTGAAGATTCACTGCCATGTCTGTCAGCTTAGCCAGGAAGGCAGATGATAACAATGATTATTCACAAGGGAAATAAAAGAAAGGAATGGACCTCCTTCATCCAGCCAAGTCCACCATTCTTAACTGACTCAGTAAAGTAGGGCAAAGTCTGGTACAAGTGGGTGGCATAGTTGAAGGCTGTAAGAAAAAATGTCTTACCAACTGTTTAACTTCTAATCTTCCCTATCTGGTAGCTGAGGGGAAGAAGATTTACATTTCTAGGAATGCCACAGACCTGTTATGTCCCACCAGGCATCAGCCTGTGGACTATTGGTAAGGGTTTCATTCCATAGTACACCCAATCCCCCAGTATAGCCTGTGAAGAATGGGGTGCATCTAGGCTTTAAAATTCATATTACCCAAGGCTGACTCTAAGGAAGGGATATCAGCAATAGGCAGTTCCCAAAAGGATGCCGGGTGGAGGGACAATTATAATCACAAGTGATCCATCACCTTCTTCCAGGAGTTGCTGTCAAACAAGGAAGAAAGGAGAGGAAGGATCATGTGGCCGTGTCTTTACTGAGGATGAAAGAAGTCACTTTTCATGTTTTTTGATGGCATATTTATACACGCAGACATTAGAGTTCAAAAGCAAGCATACAAATTTAAGATCACTAGAAAATATATTTGAGCAGCTGATTATTTCACTGGACAAATGCAGACTAGTATCCCTACTACAGTAGATGTGTCTGAGCACTGACACTTCATTTAATATTGATTTGCAGTGGTGGCAGATATCACTACCCAATTAGTTATGTACGACCACCAGAAGTATTATAAATATACAAGAAAATCTGTTAGTATGAAGGGCCATAGAGACACTGTAGCATTGCCTCACTGCTGGGTTTGACATATAGTTCAGGATCCCCTGCATAAAAAAACACTCTTCATCACATGCTGACTATTATTATTATCTAAACCCGTGGATGTCGGTTTTACAACCATTGTACAAATATTCAATCTCCAAATGTCAATACGACAAAGTAATTTTGCTAAATGTCACTTTTCAGGACTAATGGAGTTTACCTTTTACCCCACTGCTTTGTGACTGTGGTGCATGTTTGGAGAGTTTTGGGGGCCAGAACATAGGTTATGCAGTGGGGCTCACTTCTGCAAAGAAAAAAATATTTTCAGTTTGCTAGAAGTGGCTTTCAGAGAGTTAGTTTTGCTGTGTTGTCACTCACTGCAAGTTCCTTCAGTGACTTGGCATGATTCCTTATTTTTTGAGATCAACAATATATATTCTTACCTTGAAACTGCAGAAGACTTAATGTTTTATTAAAATATAGCTTAAGTAATATGTATACTGAAAAAATACAACTGTAGCAGCAAATAAATACGTGAGGAATACATGCAGAGTTTGTTTTGAAATGAATGTGAAATCACAATGAAATATTGGTTAAAAGAAAGGAATGTGTTTCAGTTTTGCAGAGATGCAAGAATCTCTCTGTTGGGGGCATTTTGTTTTATAGATAGGTTGCCAAAGTAAGACACAGGGTGTGTGACCATTCATATGATGTCACAATAAGAATAGCTGAGACTATGCAGCAATAATCCTAGAGGAAATATTTAAACTAAGTTGGTATTCTGGCTGCCACAAGACCCCTCAGGAGCCCTAGAATTCTAGGTGCTGTATATGCATTTTAGATCTTTCTTTCCGAAGTTTTTAGCCATGCATGTGATATACGAAAATCAGTGGACTTCTAATCAATTGTCCAGTGGAAAAACATAAGCATAGTATAGGTAAACCCAAGAGTAGCAGTTGTTACTGGGATATCTGGGACATAGTTTGCAAAAGTATTCCTTTGCAGGTCTACAGTATTTTCAACCTCAGAGCTCTTAATGAAATCAGTTTTAGGAGAAAAAGTCCTTTATTCAGGGTGAGACAAAATATCTTTGAATGCAGTTTGATATCATACAATTGACTGCATAAAGACAGAAGCAAGATTTATACAGACTACCATAGATATTCATTACCACATTGCTTGAAGGTAATACGTTACATGTGCTTGGACTGAAAACAACACATAAGCACGCATTTATTTTTCTCGGAACCGATACCTATATGATAATTGCAATGATTAATGGCCTAAAACCTTTGAGGCATTTGTTTCTTTTTCCAAGGAAGATCCTGATCTCAATAACAGTTAAACTTTGAGAGCTGATCTTTCTCGGAGTTTCAGCAGTTATTCACTTTCAGAATCATTTGTCTAACAGTACTACTTATAAACATAACGCCATCTTCATTCGACCAATATTCATAACATGAACAACAACTTTAACAACACATATCTTGGTCACCTTTGTGGAGTCATTAAAACAAACAAAATTGCCAAATAGCTGACATCTCCAGTATAAAACTTTCACAAAGTTCTAAAGCCAGTTATACACTAATGAAAAAATCCACAGGTGCTAATGAGAAAAAACACAGTCAAAATACTACTTAGTCAAAATATAAGTACAAAAAAGTACTTAAAATGAATACATCTAATAAATACATTTTATAACAAGTATATCATAATAACGTCATGATTTAATCCCTAGGGATATAATGTTTCATAAATAAGTCTTAACTATGTCTCCTTTTTAGGGAGGACATCAGAGACATTCAAATACAAGGTAGCACTATAACATTCTATACATGATAAAAGTCATTAAAATTCATGATTCTAAGTGTGTTGTGTTTTAAAATGAATGTAAACAGAACTCTAGTACGGGAAGCATATGTAACGTCCCTCAGATGTTCTTGCACTGCCATTCTTACTGCATGGATGTTCAGTATGAGTATTCTAAGCCTTATAAAACAGTTCTGTAATAGCATCCCCAAATTTCAGATGGCCTCAGATAATGTTTATTTATAATATGACTTGAACTGTAGTCCAGATACTGACAGACCAAGCAACCTTTACATTTCCTATCTGCTAAAACACATTAATTTCATTTTTGAAAGTCACCAAGTGTACCACTGTATCTGTTATACTGAATGAATTTCTATAAGAGCTCATGGGATACTATTTTGTTCGCTTGTAATTATATAGCAATGTTTATTTAGAATCTAAAAAGCTCCCTCTGCAAAAGGGCATAACAGGTTACAAAGCAGACATCTTCTGTCTGAAACATGTTCTTTTTTCTTTTACAAGACACCACGTTGATATAATGACCTTCCAACTGTTGCTTAACTTTCTGAAAAGAAAGTTTCAACTGATCTTCCTGATATTTCTCAACTTCTGAGCTACACCCCTACCCACTTATAAGAATTAATCTTCCTCTGAGCAGAGATCGCGCAAACACAAATGCCCATGTGGGATAGATTTAATCTGGTATGATGCATTGGTACTAGTAACATATAAAAAGATGTTGAGGGATGTGGGGGGGTCTATAAAGTATAGTCTGTGTTCCCCATTTTCTAAATAAACCTATACATTGAATTACTGAATATGATGCAACAGCATAGCATAGATAAAGAATAGTGCATATTTATTTTGCAGTTTCTCAAAAAAAAATAAAAATAAAATAAAAAAAATCACAAAAGCATCATGTGTGCCCGTCACTGTTAAGAGATCTTCTGCAAAATGCTTGCAGCAGATAACATTGTTAATAAGTGTCTTCTTATATAATTTTATTCTCAAATATCAACAAAAACATGTTGCTGTAACTACAGGTAAATTTGGCTCCAATAGCTATATCTTCAACCTGTTTAAAGTATTCCAGTGGAAAGTAGAACAACTATTAGTTTAAACCAAACCATATTAAACTAAGAGCATAATATCCCATATCACAATTTTTTTTTTAAATATACCACTGCTGCTGTACCCAGCTCATTTTTACAGAAGAATGTAAGATGTACGTATCAATGGTTACAAACATGTGACTCTCTTGCATCTGTGCCTTCCACAACTCTTGTAAAAAATAAATGCCTCTGATACACAAACACAGCTGTACAAGTCCAAAGCAGTCCTAGCATTGTCTAATGGTCCCCACTACTCACAAAACTATTAGCTTCCTGGGGATATTAATATTTTTACATATTTTTGGCAAATCATAGAACAAAGATAACCTCTGGTTAGCTATGTCTCTAACATAACTCCCTTTTATATCGTTATAATACATTGAAATTGAAGTGAATATCATCTAAGAGACTACATCTTAATCATCGAAACTCGACTCATTTAAAAAGTTATAATACATACTCAAAATTCTTTGCCGATAATGACTATATCACCCCCTTTGTCTACAGGTTTAACAACTGTTACAGTATCTACTTTCAATCTCTTCAATGCTAAACATTCCCTCGTATATATGTTATACTATATATATATATATATATTTAGGACTTCTGATCGAAAGATCAAAAGCCGAATCCAATACCACTGAACACACTTTAACGAAAGCGCTTTCATCGAAAAAGCCCTTTTGTTAAAGTATGTTAAAAAACCTCTCAAAATCTACTTGAATGCAAGGGGGCAAGCCTCCCTGCAGCCCCCACACCCCCCTACTTTAATATTCTCACGCTGAAGTCGCACTACAGTGGGGAAAAGGGAATTTTCCCTCACCACACTGTAGTATGACCGGAACAACAAGCATAATTATGCAAAATTGCTGCTTCAGTGAACAGCACTTTCGTGCAAGTATGCTCACCAAATTGGGATTCAGTGAAAGATGCAGTCGAGCATCTGTACGGATCCTATATATATATATATATATATATATATATATATATATATATATATATATATGGGATATATGGGTCTACCTGATAATATCAAAAGCGGACATCGTCAAAGACAACATCATCGAGACAACATCCACGAAAACCCACTTCATTGACACACCAGATCAACAAAATCCTTCCCAGGGTAAGTAACCTGTTGGCATGAAGGTGAACTTTTCCCTTTCTCAAACTGTAGTGCAATCTCAGAGTTGGTATATTTAATTGTGGGGGTGTGGGTTTTGAGTGTTCTGATGTTGGTTTTGTGACTTAGTACATACCCTGGGAAGGATTTCTTTCAGTCGGTGTGTCGATAACGTGGGTTTTCATGGATGTCGTCTTGATGATGTTGTCTTCGATTATGTCGGCTTTTGATTTTATCAGGTGGACCCATATATAATCACTTAGTGCATTGACATAAATAGTGAAAATTTTCTTTTTTAACTATATTGGAAAACCATAGCAGATTTACTAGTCAAAGGATGGATAGGATGTTCCATTGGCAATTAACTGTTCCTAATCAATCCCCTGCAGTGTGAGTTATCAAAGAAGGTTAGAATCATCAGGCAACCTATGCAGGAGATTATATAGGAACAAAAGTATACTAATTGCTTCTTTGAGAGAGTAGTTGATGCATGCAATAGACTACCAAATTATATTAAAGCAAGCACTAGCTCAGATATCTTTAAGAACAACATGGGCACTTATCATGAGAATGACTGTTTTATTATATTGGCAGGCTACAACTGCATTACTGCCTGTGCCTAAAATATACATATGATATGATATGTATGTTTGTATGTATAAAAATCATGACATTTTCCACCCTGAAAAAAAAAGCTTCTTAAATGCCCAAATCTAATTATCACTAAAGCAAATGGCAACCCACTACCACTAGTAACAGTACACAAGTACCTAGGGATCACCTTGGACACTGCTCTTTCACTGGTCAAGCATACTGATAATATTATTGCCAAACCCCTCCGCCAACTAAACTTTGCTATAAAATGTCACGTCTTCTCATCTTTATGTACTTAATATTAAAACTGAATGTGTGCCCCATTTTATAACCCAACACTCTTATCTCAAACACACGTGAAATGCAAGCCAGTGTAAATAAACTCTGCAGATCTGTTCTTCTTGTATAACCCTGAAGTCATCACTGCCAGCCTCTGCAGTGGGGCAGCTGGCTATCTGTAACTAACAGAGCCACATTTCTATTTAGCTGTCAAATCTGCAAGCTATTAAAGATGGGACATTGTCCTCCTGAAAAACCATCAGAAATCAAGCAGACTACACACATAGAGACACCCAAGAAGAGAGCATTGTCCTCATTACACCCTGTTTTAAAACATCCACAGGATGAATATCTATCTCTAGGGTAGGTCCATCTGTTTCGAACTGGCTACCTGCAAAAGTGAGGCAGCAAGAGACTTTAATTATTTAGAAACAAACTAAAGGAGCAACTGTTTAAAGATGCCAAATGTTCTTGCTTTCATGACAATGTCTAGTCATTGAAGCTCACGCTGTAGTCACATCTTTCTTGTAAAGACATATTTTAAACAAATGACCATTCGTTAAATGCCGACCTTAATTGTACATAATGTAAATAATATGATTACTTGCATTTATAAGTGTAAGTAACATACACATGCATTAGCTCTACTTTCTTACTATGTACAACTTTGTGTATTCTTTATTTTGTATATAATTTTCTGTTTGTACCATGTACCAATGTGCCCAGGCGTAGTTAAAATGGGGCAACTAATCCACCATACCCAGTTATCAAACCAAAACAAATAAATAATGTATGTCTTAATAATATATGCTTTTAGATAGTTGTAACTATGTTTAGCTGAGGTGTCAGTTTTTTGGCACCTTGATTTGTTTCGCTAACAAAAGTTATCTTTTAGTGTCTCTATTAAGGCAAACAAAGTATGTTTGTTAATAAACAAATAAACAAAAAAAAATAACAGCTGTCTAAAAGGTCTAAATAGCCACTAGCATTTTCTTTTTTTTAAAAAACATTTTTATTTTGTTTTCATTATAAACATACACAAATGTACATATAACAAATACAATAAAACAATAACAGAAATATTGACAACATTTACATTCATCCGTGATAAACAATAATTTTATCCATGAGAAGTTATCAGTATTTGCTCAAAAGGTTTTCCAATTTTTGCCATGCTATTTTTTTATGAGTAATGTTCTGAGTTCTACAACAAATGGTTTGCAGTTCATTTTTACAAACAACGTTTGCTAAATTAATAAAATCTTTAAACACTGAATCTTGTTTACTTTTCCAGTTAAAAGTACTAACTTTTCTGGCAACTGCAAGAATTGACCAGAGTAACTGAATCTCTGAGATTTGGGTATTACATTATATATAGGAACACTGAATAGGATTAATGAGAGAGAAATATGAGTGTTGTCAGTCCATAAAGCATTTACAAAATATCTGAAGCCTTTCCAGTACTAAATAACAGTTCTACATTCAATGAACATGTGAACCCAGTTGGCCTCTAGTAATTCATCACATTTCCAACATTTACTTTCACTGTTTTTGAGTATAAGATTTATTTTATGTGGAGTATAGAAACCTCTGTTCATCAATTTCCATGTATACAATCTCCAATATAATGAAGAAGAGGTACCATATGTAATTTTCAATAACAATTTTTTGGATTCATCAGCTATTTGTTTTCATTTAATCTTTACATAGTAATTCCAAAAATCTGAGTCAAACTTTAGAGTGTCTTCTCTTAGTATCTTATAAATAGGCGAGATACTAAATTTTTGATCATCTGTCTTTTCAAGACACCTAATAAAAAGCTGGATCAAACTAGGTATAGATTCATGAAGTCTCTAGGTTGATTGATACTCTCATTTTGTTTTCTATAAACTGTCGTAATGAGTGGATAATCAACCAACTGTCTGGACTATTATCAAAACTACATAAAAGCAAACAAAAAAAAAAAAAAAAAAAAAAACTACATAAAAGTGGGTTTAGTGGTTTAATACTTTTATTTTTAATAAACTGATCCCAGAATATCAAGTTATTTTCCTTTAATTTTTGCATTACATTGATGTTGAAAGAGTCTAGGCAATCAGGGGAGTATGCTATAGGGAATATAAGAAATAGGAATTGTTAAATGTTGTAATTACAATCAATTATATTTTTAAAGTTATTAAATGTTTGATTAATGCCATAAGAAAAATGATCACACGTCTTATTAAATAAACAAAATTCACATAAAAGCCAGTGAACTCTACTTATTTCATATTGTTCCTTAAATTGATTTTCTGTAATTCTGACATCAGTTATATGAATCTCATGTATTATTTTCTAGCCAGATATATAGGTAGGTATGATCCAGTGTAATATTATATTAGCTATAACTGATTTGGAATAAATATCTAAGCTAGAGAATGCTATCCCATTACCATATCTCTCAACATCTTAGAATAAGAAATCTGGACAAAGCCATGAAAAAAGTGGTACAAATAGGGACAATTTTTTAAATATTGCTCTTACAAACTTAGAAAGTTGATAGAAAAACAGGTTTTGCATTAGCATGAATTTTCTGAAGGGTATGAAGTCTAAAATTCAAATGCCTGTCATCATTTCTAACCTCAATCTTTAATGATTTGCCACTAATTTGCCAAAAAGTCACAATTTTATGAAAAACGGACCAAAAATATTAGGCAAAAATCTGGAGATTCTGTGAAAATCTGTACAGTTTTGAAGCATGCCCATTAATATTCCAAGCTCTAATGTGCTATTTATATGCAATCCTAGGTTTTAAGGGGAACCATAAAAATGTAAGCAGCATGCAATCTAATTTTTTAAATAAGATTTTGGGAGAGGGTAGTATCAATGACTGTATATAAAACAAAATTTTAGGTAAAATTATCATTTTAATTAAAAGCCTATCCTCCATTGTGAAGAACATTTTATTCCATCTTTTGATTAGTTCACTAATGGTGGTTATTAAATTATTGTAGTTTAGTTTAACAGACTCTTTCCATGTACTCAATGCCAAAAAGTGTATTGTCATTCCCTTTGGTAAAAACTCTGTACCCATGAACTACCACATAGCTGGTAGTCTACTTAATGCCGAAAATGTGATAAGAGACCTTGGGACACAGGTGAACAGTAGCCTCTCCTTTGATAATCACATTGCCACAGTGGTCAGGAAATCCTTCTACATGGCTCATCTCATCACAAAAGGATTCTCATCCAGAAAAAAAGAGGTCATTGTTCCCCTCTACTCATCACTCACTAGACCCATTATAGAGCACAATGCCCCTTTTGGTATGTACCTCACAAGACATCTACAACAACTGGAAAGACCACAGAAATACCTCACAAAGAGGATTACTGGCTTCAAACAGATGCCCTATGCAGACCGTCTCAAAAAACTACAGCTTTACTCCATCACATATCTCCTACTCAGGGGCGATCTCTGCTTAACATACAAAGCTATGTCAAACCCAGAGCTGTTGGACATGCTCCACTTAAAAAATCCCAATCCTTCTGAGCTACACGCTCTAGGGACCTTAACCTTGTCACCACAATAAACAGAACATGCTGGAGAGATAGATTCCTGTCCCAGAGACTTCCCATACTCTGGAACAGACTACCTATCTATGTCAAACAGAGCTACTCATTAGCACTCTTCAAGAAAAATCTTGATGATTGGATGGGAAATGGGAAATTCACCCCGGGGATCACTTCTGTGGCTCTGCTCGACAGGGGCACAGGAAAATAATTTTCGTGGGTGGGGAAAGCAAGGGTGCATTTTTTGGTTAGGCTTGTATGGGCCCTAGGGCCGATAGCCTAGTACCTACCTATGAACCTATGAACCAATGACACCGAAATATATTAATTCATCAGTCTCCCAATTAAACAGGTTATTCTCCCTTAGGTTTTTGTTAATCGTTTTGTTAATTAGTAATGTTTTGGATTTATTATGATTAAATTTAAGCCCTGAAATTCTTTCAAACTTGCTTAAAGTATTTATAACACCATACAAAGAACCATCAATATCACCCAATGTTAACAACATATTATCAGCAAATAACTGTATCTTAGGACAATAGTCCTTATTAACTTGAAAGCCTTTTATATTTTGCTTGTTTCTGATTGATATATATATATATATATATATATATATATATATATATATTTATTTATATATATATATATATATATATATATATATATATATATATATATATGTATATAGCAAAAGGTTCTATTGAAAGAACAAACAATCTTTTTCTTCTTTTGGCTTTTCCCGGTTAGGGGTTGCCACAGCGGATTACCTGTCTGCTCATGATTGTCAGTGGAGTTTTACGGTGTCGAGTTGCCAACCTTGCACAGAAGGCACACACATGCACACACTCATGCCTAGGGCCAATTCAGAGTGTCCAATCCACCTACAGCATGTCTTTGGGATGTGGGAGGAAACTGGAGCACCCAGAGGAAACCCACACAACCACAGGGAGGACATGCAGACTCCACACAAAAGACACCCCAGCCGAGGATTGAACCGAAAAACCTCTTGCTCTGAAGCAACAACGCTAACCGCTGCACCACCGTGGCCACCCTGAAAGAACAAACAACAATGGTGACAAAGGACAACCTTGTCTAGTTCCCTGGAGGATATCTAGTGGTGAGAATAGACAGGATCTGATTTTCACATAAGCGTGTGCCCCACTATAAATTTTCATTAATAAGTTGACAAAATCTGAGGAGAATTCAAAACCAATCAGGATTCTTTGTAGATAAGACCAATAATAGAATCAAAAGCCTTTTCTATGTCTTGGTGGATAATAATTAGTTGTTTCTTTATATTTGCATGCTATGTGTATTAATGATAGTAATGTAATAATGTTATCTTGCACTTTTCTATGAAGAATGAACCATGTCTAATCATTATGCATTAGGTTACGTAATTTTTTCTTTATCCTATTAACTAATATTGTCATGAAAATTTTATAATCAGTGTTTAGTAATGAAATTGGCCTATATGAATCACAAGATTTGGGGTCCTTACCTTGTTTTAAAATGGGGAGATAACTGAATACTTCCACGATGGGGGTGTTATACATTTTTGCTTAACCATAGTAAAGGCACTCTTCATTTTCTTTATTATTATATATTCAAGAAAAATCTTATATCATTCAGGAATTATTCCATCCAGCCCTGGAGCTTTATTATCTTTTAAAATTTTATTTGCTCTTTCACTTCTGGTAGTGTTATTTGTTTATTTAATATGTTATTTTGTTGCATTGACACCTTAGTAGTTATATTTTCTTGAATAAAAGTATTTATTACATTATCTGTCTCCAAAAGTGGTGTGTTATTATTTATATCTTTATAGTAGTTATTGAACACTTCTAATATGCCCCTTAAGTTAGATGTACTCTTAACTGAACCATCACTTTTATATTTAATCTCATTAATAAGATTTTGTTGTCTATTTTTTTTAATCTTATCACTATTTTATGTAGATATTTGGGATTTACAGCATAAGATTGTAATTTCAATTTAACTGAACCATCACTTTTATATTTAATCTCATTAATAAGATTTTGTTGTTTATTTTTTTTTAATCTTATCACTATTTTATGTAGATATTTGGGATTTACAGCATAAGATTGTAATTTCAATTTTTCCAGGTTTATGGCTACCTTATGATTCAGAACTTCTAAGTATTTTTGATTTAACTTAATAATTTCTTTGTGTGCTACTTTGCTATTTGGTGTTCCATCCATTTTTATCTAGTCTGTGTTTTTTTTGTAAGTCTAAAAGTTCTTTGTCCCACTCTTCTTTTTTTAAAGTACCAAGAGTTTATTCTACCATATATATAAACTTTAAAAGTGTCCCATTGTATAGTATCAGTCACTTCACCATTATCATTTGTTTCCATAAACATGTCTATTTCTTTCATTATCCATTCCCTAAAGTCTTTTAACTTAGTTATGTAAGCAGGAATTCTCTGTAGAAATCTTAAATCATCTGTATGCATAGTTAATGTAAAGTTTATAGCATTATGGTCTGAAAGTGGACAGGTCATTATAGATAC
Organism: Protopterus annectens; assembly: GCF_019279795.1. NCBI lineage: Eukaryota > Metazoa > Chordata > Ceratodontiformes > Protopteridae > Protopterus > Protopterus annectens. The sequence goes on along the minus strand of NC_056750.1, from coordinate 59,843,033 downwards.
GTCACTTATTTTAGAGTATATATTATTTGATACAAAGACCTTATCAATGTTTGTTTGTATACCAAACCGATATGAATAGTGAGTATAAAATAAGGAAAAATGTTTTCTTAGAAAATGTATATCCTTAAGGTTCATCTGGTTTGTAAAGTCATTTAACTTCTTGGCTTGAGATGTTAGTTTTATTTTATCATTTTTAGATGTATCATTGCCTGATAATAGGCAGTTAAAATCACCCATTGCTATAATCTCCTCCTTTTGCATTTAAAGTAATCAGGTCCAGATATTTGTCAACATATTTAATACTTAGTCTAGGTATCCAGTATGTATTAAACAAAGTATAATACTTCCAACTGATTTCCAAAATGACCATGCTTAGCATCCCATCTTTATCTGACATTGTATCTATAATTATTGGCATTGTATACATATTTTTCCATAGAATAAGAGTGTCTCTTCTTTTAGTCTTTAAACATGAATCAGCCAGAATGGTATAGCTATTAAATTAGTATTTTTGTAGGTCTTTTTTTAATAGATGGGTTTCCTGTAAAAAGATGCTCTGGGCTTTATGCATTTTGATATATTTAAGCAAACCAGCTCATTTGACATTATTGTTCAAACCATTAATATTTAATGATAAGCATTTATAAGTCATTGATTATAATGTGCATGTTGTTACTTACTAAAAGACCTTTCTTCCCAAGTTGACTTGAAATCTACTGAAAACTTACTTATCATGGATGCATAATGTGTATTAAGCACTACTTTCAAAACCCCCAAACTATTTACAAACATATACATGAAACATAAAGTTTCTGATTTAGTTAAAAACTTAACTAAACCATCCATCCACCACCTCTCCAACACCAAAAGACACAAATTATCCATGTCTGCTTAGAATATAGTAGAAAAACAAAAAAAGAAAAGAAAAGAAAGTAGATATGCCAGAAATACACATCAAATCATAGTATGTATAAACATTAGAAGCTGAAGGTTAAGAACATTATCAATATTTCCAAGACTTTTCAAGAAACATCAGATGATTTAACCACTTTGTCAGTCATCTATTAAATATTTTTCATGTAAGAATCTGTTGAATATATATATAACACTTATTACAACATAACTATTATATTTTACACTTATACACATACTTCTCATATGTATTAACAACAACAAAAAAGACTCACAACCCTCTGTTTAGTTACTAAAGGTTTAGTTACGTAATATAAGTCCGATGTTAATATACATAATGATTTTTTCTAATGCAGCTCCTAGTTCACTTGATGTCATTTAGTTACTAATAGCATCATTGAATCTGCAGAATATATGCATTTATAAAAGAACATAGGCATTTTCAAAGGAGTTAAACACTTTTATCAGAACTAATTATTTACCATTTAAAGTATCTAAGTGAAGGATAACAGAATTTCAAGCGAAAAGAATTCTGAATACAGCCATTTAACAAGTTCAAAAGGTCAAGTGATGTCATCACTGTTGTTTCCCAAAACTGCAGCTTCATAAACTTGTTAAAAAGTATTTAAATAGGCTCATGCACAGCAGAGGTTGTCTCTGGTGAGGAAAACAGCATTTTTGGTGGGAAATTCAAGTCTTGAAGCTTCTAGAGTTTACAGAAAGCAAAAAACCCCACACTCGAGCTGCCTTGTCAGTACATGTCATGAATCTCCACAATGAGAACAGTCACACAGACCACCAGTTTCCTCACGAAACATCAACAACAGAATCAAATATATTGTGATTCATAAAACAAAGCATTTAAAATTAGAAGGAATCTGTTCATTTGTCCTTTAGTTTCTTAGTTTTGTTTGCTCCTTCCTTCACAGACCATCCATTTTTTGTTGCCTGTCTCTTCAAACTCTGGGATGACCATTCCATTTCTTCTGTCTGATGGTATTTTCTTCTTTTGGATAAATTTGACTGCTTCTTGTAGGGGAACGAAAGATCTTTGCTCCTTCTGGCAAGGAGATTTTTATTGTTGCAGGAAAAAGAATTTGAGCTTTAATATTGGCTTTTTCAAGGATTTAATTAGAGTAACACACTCCTTTCTTCTGGATATGACTGTAGAGGTGTAGTCATTGCCAAAACGAATAACTTTTTCACCCATCTTGATATGGGAATTAGTCCAAGCTGATTTTAGCACAAAGTCCTTGTCTTGTGAGGAAAGAACTCTAATTATTATAGACTTGGGGTTAGATGAACTAAGAGATGAAGCTGGATTTGCCAGGGACCTATGAGCCATTTCAATTCCAAAAGAGAGGGATTCAGGCATGTTTAGTGCTGATGAAAATCAATTATTGAGGAACCGAATCATGTTAGCACCCTCTTCTTTCTCAGGAATTCCATATATTCTTATGTTATTCCTCTTTGATCTACTTTCAAGGTCTTCCAGTTTCTCAATCAGCTTGGTGTTTTGTTTCAGAAGAAATTTATTGTGATGTTCATTTTCTGTTACTCTAATATCCAGGTCAGTTACTGTTTCCTCTAAGGCAAGAATCTGTTCAGATTGTTGTTTTACTATTCCATTTAGAAGTTCCAGTTGTTTACTGCATTCTTGTTCGATAATATCCATTTTGTTTTTGAATTTGTCCATTTTAGTGACAGTTCTTGGATGTTTGTTATTATAAGATAAAGTTCTTTATTCACTGCACTCTCCCGGTGTGAGTTCTTCAAGTTGCTCATGTTGAGATCTCCAGTAGAAAACTTCTTGACAGGAATAATTAAAAAATTCTCTTGACTATGTATTCATTTTTAGAAAATAATAAGGAGTCTATGTTAATCTATGTTTCAGTATACCTTTAGTTAGATATTTCTAAAAATTAAAGTATATTTCCTGTCAGGATATTAAAATCTAAGCAGAGCTATGGATTTCTGCTGCTATTAGACTGGCATCTTCAGCCACTAGTATTTTCCACTGTTTGTGTAAATACTAATACATCCTTGGTAATTCCCCTGGAGTAGGTATAGAACTTTTTTTTTTTACTTTTCATTCTAGAAAACATTTGCTGCCTTATAAAAAGTAAAGTGATGCAGATTCATTTTTAGCATGTTTAAAAATGTATGGTTTACTGACATAACATAAAATTGAATTACAATATACAGATAACACCACCATATGAGAACATACTGGTAACAGTCTTATTTATGAGAAAAACCTGTTTTCAGTTTTGTGGAAAAAAGGGAGTTTGGAGAAATGTACAAGTGTAGTGACAGAATCTGATGAAATGTCCTCAGTACAGCTTACTGACATCATAGTGATCAGAGTAAGTCTTCGAACCATCCTGCTAAAGCTTCAATTAAAGACTACCTGGCCTGTATAGTAACTCTTGTTGATTCCGAATGCTGATTGCATGGTTATCAGACTGCAACAATGTGGTCGAACAAAGACAGACAGACAGACAGACATAGTAACAGACAGAATTATCGCCAACACACACCATACAAAACTACAGTGTAAAAATTAATTTGCCAGAAGTAAAACTTTGCTCATCTAATGAGTTTCATTTATGCATGCTTCAGTTCTTTATCTTGTTTGATGGTGAAATGCTATTTTAGTTCTGGGGTTTAACAGAGAAATTTGAATCATACTGAATAAAACATAAAGATTGAACATGTTTGTTGTAAACTGCATCAAGCAGGACATGCTGTAAAAAACAAGAACCATACATGAAATTACAGAAAGAAGATAATATCTCTTACTAAAGTGGATCTAATATAAATTAACATTACCTTTGTGATAATAGTTAGGGAGTGACTGACGGTTAAGAGTTAGCCAAATTTCTCTGATGGCAATTCTGTCAGTTGTATGTCTAATACTAGGCAACATGAAGGCTTTGTTTATTAGGGACACTTCTAAAGCTTAAGTGGTTGATTTGTAACTTACAATAATGGTAGGTGCTAATTTAAGGCAGGGACGGTTACAGACACATTGATGCAGGAGTCATGTTTTTCCATATCTCACAGAAGCAAACATTCCTGAAGCCAATAAAGCAGGATTTCTCTTTCTGAAGGAAGCAGTACATACAGGTAAAACTGAGCTGAAGGAAGCGGTATGTACAGGCAAAACTGAGCTGAAGGAAGCGGTATGTACAGGCAAAACTGAGCTGAAGGAAGCGGTATGTACAGGCAAAACTGAGCTGAAGGAAGCAGTACATCGCACAGGTAAAACTGAGCTGAAGGAAGCGGTATGTACAGGCAAAACTGAGCTGAAGGAAGCGGTACATACAGGTAAAACTGAGCTGAAGGA